>NC_049987.1:2616411-2628990 GCF_000003815.2 Branchiostoma floridae | reverse complement strand
GTTGGTTGGTTGGTTGGTTGGTTGGTTGGTTGGTTGGTTGGTTGGTGGGTTAGTCGGCTGGTTGGTTGGTTGGTTGGTTTGGTTAGTTGGTTGGTTGGTTGGGTTGGTTGGGTTGGTTGGGTTGGTTGGGTTGGTTGGGTTGGTTGGGTTGGTTGGGTTGGTTGGTTGGTTGGTTGGTTGGTTGGTTGGTTGGTTTGGTTAGTTGGTTGGTTGGTTGGGTTGGTTGGTTGGTTGGTTGGTTGGTTGGTTGGTTGGTTTGGTTAGTTGGCTGATTGGTTGGTTGGTTGGTTGGTTGGTTGGTTGGTTGGTTGGTTGGTTGGTTGGTTGGTTTGGTTGGTTTGGTTAGTTGGCTGGTTGGTTGGTTGGTTGGTTGGTTGGTTGGTTGGTTGGTTGGTTGGTTGGTTGGTTGGTTGGTTGGTTGGTTGGTCGGTTGATTGGTTGGTTGGTTGATTGGTCAGCTAATTAGGTTTGTAGATTTGTAGGAAAGAACAACTCAAACATTAGAGCCTAGACAGGAATATGAATTCAATCCATCAATGTAGTGAAGTACCTGGATATGCGTCTGGCTTCTGGCACCGCAGCACCGCACCTTCGCCCTCACTTCCGGATACAGGCGGGCGGGGAGATGGAGCAAACGGGTCTGAATCTGAGAAAACAATTTATAGAGTCGTTACACCAGGGCTCTAGCCAGGTCGAATTTTTTTCGTCAGCCAATTCCCATTGTCGCGAAAACCGCGAAAATTAAGGAAGAAAGACGGAACTGAAACCTCAAAAAACGGGTTTTTAATGAGATTATCGTATGCGAAAGGGCGCCGACACACTAAGTCAACAATCATAACAATAGCAAGACAAACAGTGTGTGGCTTTCCGACCGTGGACAGCGTCCCCAAGCCGCCTGTAGCTTCCACCAAGAATTTTTGTCCGTCAAGGTGGACGGATTGGTTTTAAAACTTTTCCGTTACATGCAGCAAATTGTTACACCTTTTAGTAACACTGCGTGAGCGTCAGATCTTTGTTCCCCATTGGTAGATGATTTTACCTTCATGTACTTCCTTACACCGCGTCCTATAAAAATCAACAAAATGTGCAGCATGAAAGTTCATCTGTGTTGACAGAATACATTATAGAAATTGCTAAACTTTCTTTCCAACACTGAATTAACACAGGGACTTACCCTAAATTTTCGGTCAAACTCCGTCGACCTTGTTCACAGAATGATCCTCTCTATCTCCAGCAGTGACGTCAGGAAAACGCCACTTTTGCAGGAGGAGGGCATAAGTATACTAGCAATTTCTATAAACTGTCTGCAGGTTAAAGTGTGATGATAATGCAATATAGCTCGACTCACAAGCAAAAGTGAGATTAGCAGGCTTGCTGATGACCATGCCGTAGTCGTTCCTTGCCACACACTGATAAAAGCCTTCATCTTTGCTCTTCTCAGGATTCTGGATGATCAATGCGCCGGCGTCCATCACGTATGGTGGTTGTCGAGAATTCTGTTACAAAAGATGACAGTGAAATTAGTAACATCAGCCCTATAAAATGCTATTAGTGCCAGGGTTGGCCGCTTACCCCCGACAAGAGACACCCGAACAAGGCCGAAGTCTCTACTTTCCCGGGTCCGTGCGCTACACTCGTGTAAAGCTGCTACTTCAGGGGAATGCGCTATCCCGGGTATAACCGGGCACGGCACACAGGGCATGTATATGTGTGCCGGATATATCCGGTTTTGGCAGTTTAAGGGTTAACGCTAGGCGTGTCCTTAATTGGGAGAGGCACTTTAAGCTTACTTGCTTAGGTATAAATAATATACCTTGCTTTTGTTAGGCCACGCATTAATTAAATCAGCGCGCGCATTAATTTTCACCTTGTTTCAGAAAAAAATCAAGATTTTTTTTCTTCTGCAGGGATGGTCAACATGACGATAAAGTAGCAAATATATTGTGTTGTAGCCTGATAATTGTACTTGTAGAAGTGACACTTGAGAGGTCCCATCACACGTATTGATCAGTGTAAAAGTCCATCTCGGTGTGAGGGAATCAAGCCTATCAGTCTGGTTTAGGCAGCTTATACCCGTTGTACTACTACAACTGAACGGTATGTAACTCCTCAAGGTGGTTTCCGGGTGTACGGAACAAAGAAAACAAAGAAAAGTGTGGCAATTAAAATTATTGCCATGGTGACGGTTTTATTGTTTATAAGTATTACAGATTGTTGTTATTAATAGATTTTAATAGTCGTATTCCATTCGCCCAGCGACTAATGTTCAGAGAGCATTGCTGTCGAAAGGGGTTCTCTTGTGAGTGAAGGGTGAACTAATAATGTAAATGCTTCTCATCGATTTGACAAAACAGACTCTCATTTACATAAATCATATCAGTTGATCATCTTCTCTAGCTTACCACAATGGCATTAAAGCATTTTCTCATTAACCATGCAAATTAGGTCTTTATTTTGCATAATATATATCTATCAATATTCTCTTACTCAGTTACAAAGGTCACATGTTGCGATGGTCCTATAATTGAATTGAGCATGTTAAGACAATTTCCCAATTAATTGTGCAAATAAGCGTTCAATCTGCATAATTGATATGTAATTATATGAAGCATCACGTAACCTATCCACATACCAAAAATCATAACAATCCGTCAACCCCTTCTTGAGCTATTCCCTTTCAAAGTCTGATACTAAAACTGTCCTGCACTCCGAAAACAAGCCGCTAGGGAGCCCAAACCTATACCACTTATATTACTCACGGCTTCAAGAGCTGTCTACCACTTAAAATTCATAGCCGCAACATGTCCAGAACTCGTGATATCAAACCAGGAAGTTCTGCTGCAGTACCGTAACAGGTCGATAGGGGACCCAAAATCTAATCGTTTCCAGGTCTCAACATACTCACATACCAAATATCAATACAATCCATCCAGGCGTTCTCGAGTTATGGTGTTTTTTTACAAACACACACATGCACATACAAACTCTACCCAAAATATAACGTTCTTGGTGAAGGTAACTATCACATCGCTATCTCACAACCCCACATGTTATACATCATTTAAGCTCAAACAAAGCTTGTTTCACACATCGGTTTGCATTTTTGAAACAAAGATATCAAGGGTGAAGAAGGCCACCAAACGTTCCAAACTTCTGGACACAGACCACGAACGAACCCAGAATTTATTTATTTATTTATTTATTTATTTATTTATTTATTTATTTATTTATTTATTTATTTATTTATTTATTTATTTATTTATTTATTTATTTATTTATTTATTTATTTATTTATTTATTTGTTTATTTATTTATTTATTTATTTACACGACTCACGGGTCATTTTCCGAGGAACATATTTCAACAATCTTTTATCCCCTGTTTCAAATGTCAAATGTTGCCTCTCCATGACCACCATACTACATACTACAATTCTGGTACGTCTGGAGTCCTAAGCTTTTCTCAATTTTGCACGGCGATCAGTCAAAATTCACCATGCGCGAATACGGAAAACACTGCTGTGCACACGTATAGGCCTATACCGGTATGTGCCCTACGACTGGAAAGCTTACCCGTGGAGGTAATGGTTCAGTCCGGCATGATGCAACTAGGCACGCGCGGACTTTGGGATTCCTGACATTCCTGTACAGTTTTTTGGAATTCTTTGCAAACGGTCGCTCACTTTACTATTAGGCTCGCCCATCAGGCGTCGCCAAAAAGAGTCTACGTGTACCACGGACTAAAAGAATATTGGTTAAAACTCTAAGGGATTCCAATGGCAATGGTCCGTGGATATATATATTAGCACAATAGATAAACAGAAAGACATATTGGATGTCCTCACCAGATCTAATAGTTGGCGATCCTTTCTCCAACTGTAAGTGACTGGCTGTTCTCCTGTTGCGTTACACGGTAGCGTAACCTCCGGGGTCGGACTGAAGGGGTCAAATATCACATGGTCCGGCTTGACGGAAAAATGGGCTGCCACGATCTCGCCTTTTGCCAGAAGCACTATAGAATAGGAACGATATGTTTGCGTTTTAGTTGTGTGCTAGGTGCAACAAAACGTCAGGTGGCAAGCGAAAGATGAGAACACACATGTTAGTAGGTCACCCGTCACACTCCACTTCCTCACTGCGGTTCTACTTCTCACAGCCGCTAGGTGTCGCTACTGCAGTGTGAAGATTTCGGTGCCAAATGTGACCGAGCTTATATCCTTCCTCCTCCCTTAACGTATAGTGCGAAGTAGAACCAGTCAATATTGAGGAATGTGTGGTTACCGAAGCGTCGATTAGGCTTAGACGCTTGGTTAGACTTACACTATTCGTTATGGCGGTGACCGACCGACCCTATGAAGCTATTGTCTACCATCGAAGAAGAATATTTTTGCAGCCAAAGTTGTAATGCATTGTAGTGACATCCTCCTAACGCCCGGTCCCCAACGGCATTAGCCTATGGGGCCCTGCTATCTAGATGCCAACCAGCGGTTATAATGATTGTCGCCACAAACCAGCTGTCAACCAATCAGAGAATAGGCTTTTCTTGGGCTTTTTGTTGTCGAAAGCTGTCTCGCAAAGGCCGCTGGGAAGCTATCAGCCAATCATGTTGCGTCTTACATAGCACCATCCTCCTACGCCCGATCCACAACGGCTGACTGCCCATATAATGGTAAGCTCATTAATATCTATAAGCAGGGCGACGAGGAACTGAAAGTAACTGCAGGTAGGCCATGAGATAGCAGGGCCCCATAGGCTGAGTCAGCCGTTGGGGACCGTGCGTAGGAGGATAGGTAGTGATGTCGCCATCGGTAGTGATATGCACATGTGACAAACGTACCTGCTTGTGACAGCCATGGGCAGTGGAGGAGACCGACTGCTAACAGCCACCAGGTGCGTAAGAGGCAAGCCATCCTAGAACATGAAGAAAATGCACAAACATGAAATTTCCCTAATATAGTATGTACACGACGCTATCCCTTGGTTTAAAGGCAACCTAAGCAATATCACTTTGTTATGAGTGGAAATATTCTGAATAAGGCACTCTGTATAATATTGACATCTAATGCACTATTTTAGCACATTTACATCATTATTTCATAAATTGAGTCGTTAAAAACAGCGCAGGAATGAGTTGCACAAGGATTCCAGATCAAGTCCTTATTTTGGGGGGGGGGTACAATGATAATAGGGCCTTCACACGGAAATCGAATTAGCAGGAATCAAGCCGAACCAGCCGGAATGAAGTATTTGCAAACTTCGTGTCACATTCGGGGCCATTCGGGCGGGAATTCCAAATGGGCCTTAAATCCCCTTCACACGAGAAGGAATGAGCCGAAATGCCGTCAGAATGAAAATTATTGTCCATTCCTGTGAATTCGTAGTGCATTCTAGACATTCTTACGGCATTCGAAATATTCTTTCGGCCACATTCTGGCAGGATTCGAGGTGGCTTGCCGTTTCGGTTCTCCATCGAATGAGATAAGAATGTTTCGAATGATGTTAGAATGCCGTAGAATGCGGTCAGACTGCAGTCAGAATAATTAGAATCCACTAAGAATCCACTACGAATGCCATCCGATATTTCTCCACTTCGAATGTACCTCGACAGTTTTTAACATGTCAAAAACTTTCGAGCCAGCCAAAAGAATGGGGACGAATATCTCGAATGCAGTAAGAATGTTTAGAATACAGTACGAATTGCGAGGAATTGCCACGAATAGAAAAGAAATTTCGTTCGGACGGCATTCCGGCTCATTCGTGCTCTCGTGTGAAGGGGGCTTAAGGAATATCCTCGTGCAACTTGTCTCTGGGCTGTTTTTAACCGCTCAAAGTATCAAATTATGATGTAAATGTGAGAATACAGTGCAGTAGATGTCAATATCATGCAGATTGCCTTATTCAGAATATTTCTACTTTGGCTGTAGATTTCTAATAATGTCTACCTACAAACTACAACCACCACGAATGGTACTACTATCGACCATGTCAGGTCCGTAGGCAGGTCGGTAGAACAATGTCGCCAAGAAGAGCCGCTATACAACGTACAATCGTGATAAAATAATTAATGTGACATCATAACTAAAGAGAACGGCGGACTAGAATTTATGACCGGTAAGCTAAATGCCGCTATGATTTGGACTGGCCCAGATTTTGTCTGTATGTTGTAAATACGTGGGAATGCAGTCTTCGCTTTCGCTTTTAGTTGGGATACTGAAAAATGCAAATTTAGTATCTGCCTGTATGTCGTGAATACGGGGGGATAGTTTTCGGATTCGGCTAGGATCCCTGAAAATCCGCATTTCGTATCTGCATAAATGTAGCTAAAATACGGGGGAATACAGCTTCTGGATTTGGTTAGGATCCGAGGAAATCCAAAATTCGTATCTGAATGTACGTAGCAAATACAGAGGAAAAGGCTTTCGGATTTGGTTAGGATACGGGAAAATCCGCATTTCGTATCTGCTTAAAGGTAGACAATATACGAGGCGATACAGCTTTCGGATTTGGTTAGGATCCGAGGAAATCTGAAACTCGCATTTGAATGTGCGTAGCAAATACGCGGGAATACAGCTTTCGGGTTTGGTTAGGATACCTAAAAATACGCATTTCGTATCTGCATAAAGGTAGCTAAAATACGGGGGGATACAGTTTTCGGATTTGGTTAGGATCCATAAAAATATGCATTTTGTATCTGCATTAAGGTAGCTAAAATACGGGGGAATACAGCTTTCATATTTGGTTAGCATCCGTGAAAATACGCATTTCATTTCGTATCTGCATAAAAGTAGCCAAAATACGGAGGGATACAGCTTTCGTATTTGGTTGGGATCCTGGAAAATCCGCATTTCGTATCTGCATAAAGGTAGCCAAAATACGTGGGAATACAGCTTTGGGATTTGGTTAGGATCCGGGAAAATCCGCATTTAGTATCTGCATAAATGTAGACAAAATACGAGGCGATACAGCTTTCGAATTAGGTTAGGAACCAGGAAAATCCACATTTCGTATCTGCATAAAAGTAGCCAAAATACGGAGGGATACAGCTTTCGGATTTGGTTAGGATCCGGGAAAATCCGCATTTTGTATCTGCATAAAGGTAGCCAAAATAGGGGGGGATACAGTTTTCGGGTTTGGTTAGGATCCGGGAAATATCCACATTTCGTATCTGCATAAATATAGACAAAATACGAGGCGTTACAGCTTTCGTATTTGGTTAGGATCCGTATTTAGGATCCGAGGAAATCCGAAATTCGCATTTGAATGTACGTAGCAAATACGGGGGAATACAGCTTTCGGATTTGGTTAGGATACGGGAAAAATTACGTTCTGTATTTACGTATTCACAGCCTGATGTGGGGGGATTCGGGTTTGTTGTCGGCTAGTATACGGAAAAATACCCACGTTAAAGTTTTTTTCACGGCAGGAATGTATAGAAAATACAGAAAGTATCTCCTCAGTATCTGCAAAAAAATTTATTCCGTATTTTTCTGTATCCAAAATAGTCCATTAACCGCCAAATGGGGGGGGGGGGTCTCGAATCAGCAAACCGATGGCAGAAAAAATTTCGATAAGTATTTAGAGTACTACGGCGTAAATGCGTGCTCCAAGATCCGTTGGATTCCGTACAATTTCGTACGGACGTGGTACTTAACACTTTTGGATCCCCCCAAAAATGCCCACGTTTTGGCACGTAGCTGCACGTACGACGGGTTGTGCCCTAAGCTTAAACAAACAACAACAACACAGAACTCCATTTGCTGCAAAGTTCACTTGCAAGTAAGAAAAACCAATGACAAACTCCTTAATTAAAAGGCGTTAAGTTACTGAGTCACAGCAATATTAAGCCAGCAACCAATAGCACTGCAGACCACTAAATCTCATGAAAGTTGACCTTACCACTGTAAATCATTTCAATTTAATTAATTGCGCAAACACTTTTTCTAAAGCTATGTAGTGGGATTGATGTGAATGTCACGACAAAAGGTTTCACCGTTGTATGCGTAGATGTCAAAGATGATTAACAGTGTGCCATTCGGGCAAGTCTAAATTGTTTTTGTTTTTAATCCTTAACTCTTAGTTTTAAACTAAAATAAGGTTAGAGAATAATGGTCAAAGAGGTCAAGAGGCCAAATTATGTCACATTTGGGGGAAGTTCTTCAGTACTTTTCTTTATAAATCGTTCCTATGACTTCAAAAAAGAACGTCCACAACTTACTATTTTGCTGGCTGTGGGCGGTGGGCGGTAAAGGAGTACGTGAGATGTCACTTTCTTCTCCCGGACCGGCGAACTCTGGCGTTCAGGGTTCGTCTATCCAATTTATAGCAGTGCATATGCAAATGTTCTGTCAATTATCTTTAGTATGCCTTTTAAGGGAGATGTTTTTGACATTTACTGGAATTTGGTAAAACCAACTCCTATGATTGGTGACATCGACGTAAGGAGGACATTTTGGGAGGAGCTTGGAGAATATTACATCATCCCTAAGTAACCAACGCCGACACGTTTACTAGATAAACACGTAATTAATGATTAACCTCAATTAAGGCACGATCTCAAGCGTGACGTTACCGTCTACTACTAACAATGGGACAGTTTGCCCATGAACCCTGATTGTAATCACCACACATCAACCATGAATACTGTTTTTAACTGTCACGTATGCGAATGTCACTCTAGGCCAAACACCTGTCAAGTGTTATAAATTGACTCCGATTATCCCTCTGAAAAGCGCACTTAGACGCCAAACAATTGCAAGGTTGTATTTTTTCTATTTTGCTCTTGGGCAGACGAGGACAATGTGGCACTGCACTCAAGTTTTGTAGCTTATATTAACAATGCCACATACATACACGGTACAGGCAGAAGGTAAAGATAGTCTTTTACCTCCCCGACCGAAGTCAGGTACCCATTTTTACACCTGGGTGTAGGGAGGAAGGTCATGTAAAGTGCCTTTCCCAAGGGCACAACGTCGGAGGGCACGGCGGGAATCGAACTCAGAACCTATAGATTCCGAGCCGAACGCTCTAACAGATACGCGACGCACGACGCCACGAAGTTTCCGTGACCAGCCAATGGTGTCGGCACTTCTAAAGATGACATTAAAATATGTATTTACAAACATCAGGCTTTAAGCTTGACAAATAAAGATAACACAATAACGAAACGTGCTTGCTCTAGCCATGACAACTGTGATCAGCAGTGTGACGGTCACCGCCTTTTTAACCTCCACGGTCACACAGTCAACATTCCTTCTTTACCAGTCCAAAGCCTTGCGTTGCGCTCCGCTGACTGTATATATAAATGTCTAACTCGTTAAGAGATTACCAGTGTGTGAAAGAATTTGTAAATACTGTACATCTAAAGCAGTGGGAGACGAAACACATTTCATTTCCAAATGTTCATTCAACGAAACCGAAAGAATCACTCTGTTTAGAGGAGCCACAAAGACTTATCCCAACTTCCCCACATTGACAGACGAACAGAAAGCCACTTTTCTCTTGAAATCGCAGAACCCGCAAATTCTAGAAAATGTGGGGCTTTTCGTCTCCCTATGCTTCCAAAAAGAAGTCAAACCCAATCTGTTTAGAAATAGCCAACACTAGTATTAGTGTAGAATATTGTTCATGACTGTTCATTGACGCTATGTTCATACCATGTACTTGCAATTAGCCCTCGGGCACGAACTTGCAAATAAACTTTACTATATACTGTTACGGAGACCAGGACCCATGATTACGTGATGTACGTTTTCACATTCACATTACAACAAATTTTAAGAAACTCGATACCAGAAGTAGATTTGACTATATCTTCAGATGAAAGTTCTCATATTAAATGTTTTTTAAAAGACTAGATAAGCAATTGTAAACTCTCATTCTGCAGAGAGGCGGGATTTTTAGCCTTATCACCTTCGCGAAGAAAGCGAAAAAAAACACGAAAAAGCAGGTGAGGCATTTGTTTGCAAATGATCGTGCACCGATGAAAAAAGGGTTGGTCAATGTTTTGATAAATCGAATGAAAATTTATTACCTGAAAATGTCTACTTTCTGTTTGATAGTAATGTATCAGCTTATAACTGCTAGATTTGCCTCTGATTTTGATGACGGTTCGCACGTGTTACAGTATGTTTTGACTAAGTACGTATTTCTATCTTAGTTACACTGTATCTGCTGTGTATTGGTCACACTGTGACATACGTAATGTACCGAATTGGGACAGCAAAGATTCTGACTTCTGTGAAAGTGAAGTGAAATAAAAAGAAAATAGCACTTCCAATAGTATGACAAGTATACATTTAATGTCCTCCTTATTTCTTATATATACACACACTGGCTTACTGGCAGAAAATATTTCTTTTGCTGCAGGCTTCTCAAAATTGCAGGTTATATTTCTAACGACTTACAACACTACAAATGATAAATATGAACTTGTATCTACAGGTCTGAATATGATTGAAGGAACTTGTAAAACCAACAATGCTTTCTACACAGTTACAGACTTTATATCAGCATTATATACACAATCATTTAACTTCAACTTCTGTTAGGAAGTTGTTAAAAATAGGCTGCACAAGTCCTAATTTGCATAATTTACATACCTCTACCTCACGCTTCATGAAAGGTTACCTACAAGCCATGATAATGAAAATCCACTTATACCTTCTTTACTTATGCTGTTTCAAAGTCTTCAACTTAAATGCAACCTGCAGTTCTAAAGAAAGCTATAGAGGGACCAAACTGTCACTTCTTCCGGTCTATAAGAGCTACAATGTCACTATATACCATCCAAAACTCGTGACTTGCTGCAGTTTTACGTTTTGCTGGGTTTCTCTGTGCTTTTTCTTACCAGATTATTATAAATTCAGCGTCATTTTATGACTTTTCAGTAAATTGCAATAATTCAGAACCCCTGCGTCATTTCCAATCTTACCCATCTTTCTCCAATTTTGGCAGAAAAATTATAACATAATAAGAAAATGTGGTGGGTCCAAATAGCACATATTCATACTTACTAATCTACTATTTTTTCTCTCACAAATTTTGATTCAAATGATATGATATTTTACAGCAATTGCTCTATGATTGCTGTATAACGATATGTTTTTTAAGCCTTGTTACTGACATAGGCCATACATACTTGGTACACAAAGATTGAGGGTTCAACCAGCAATCTTTTGAATATAATGTGAACCCCTAGCTATAACATCCATTGGCATAATACCGGTCGGTTTACTGCAATTTCTCAAGCAATGCTAATTTGGCAAATGATCGACGCATCATTTTCTCCAGTTACATGTTGCTGTTACAGCTTACCTTTGCCACTTCTTCTGTGTAAATTATTTTGTCTCTCTGGTCCTGCAAAAAACATAATATCGTAATAGGAACACACCGCGGAATTGCACGGAGAACGGGCGCATGGTTGGAAGGGGGTGCACTATACCGGTCGAACGAAACACGGCACAATTAACTGCCGCTATGTACCTTTATTCATCCTCTGTTGTTCCTTTCTTTCCTGTTAGTAGTTGCACAAAACAAAAATCTGCATGAGCATACAAAAAGTCATGAGAAAATGGGCGTATACTGACAAGAATTTTCATTTAATTTTGGTCCGTCACAACCGCTATGACGTAAAACTTTACTGCTGGCCGTAGCATTAAAAATGGCGGGAAAATGGCGGCGTACGTTCCATTTGACCCATTCAGCCGTAGATCCGGGCTATTATGCAACGGTTCCTCACACTTTTACACGAGTTGTAGGTCACCAAAAGAAATTCAAGATTGCTGTTGAATCATGCTCGTCTTGTGCCGTGAGCACGTGATTATTATCTACAAATCTGGCGATGAACGTGACGCCCCGAAAATGACCTGAAAACTTTTGGCCTTGTTGTCTTCGAATGCATTGTTATCGATGCTTTGTAAATTGTGTATTGGACACCTAGATGTCTGAAGTGTGCATACCTCAGAAATAACTATTGTTGCATGTGTAGATCTCTTTAAGTTCCACTATTTTTAATCGACCGGTATAAGGCTTATGACCGGTATTATGCCAATGCATGTTATAGGCTTTAGCTTTTTTTCTGGATGGAACCTAATCATTTGCCAAGTCTTGTTTGAACTCCTCCCTGATGGTGTCCATCAGCTGTGATTGACAGATGACATCGATGGCCGTCATGGCCAGGGCCTTAGCCTGGTTCAGGGCGTAGGGCTGGGCCTCATGAGTACCTGAAAATCAAACAACATAATAGTCTAATAAGACAAGGTGTCTGGTATAAAATATTTAGAAAATGATAAACAAACAATTCAACCACATTCTAGAGTCAATTATAAAACCAAGCTCCTGTTCCCTTTTACACTAAAGTTTAGGCTATGCATTGCCATATACAATACTGTGAACAAGTTTTAGGTGCATGTCCAAGATACGTAACGTCAATGTATGGGTACTGTATATGAATAAAATAAAAGTGAAGTACTTGTTCATTGTGTTCACAATATGTACTCGTTAAGTGAGAATCATTGACAAAAGCATTGGTTACGAAGTCTGCTGAAGAACTTTCCCTACCCCCTTTTCAACCCACTCAGAC
>NC_049987.1:2596490-2616311 GCF_000003815.2 Branchiostoma floridae | reverse complement strand
TTGCTATGATAAGCTACACAGCCTAACTTATAGTTAATGCTAGTTCACCTTTATACACGGGGTAACCTATATAGTATTACGTTGTTTTTGAAAACGGATTATTTAGGGAACGGTGGTGGTTTTAAACTGCAATAATCAGAGAAGAAACATTGTGCATTACAATTTGAATCCACCGTTCGTTGACTTGCTATATCCCTGAATACCAAGTCTTTAACAACAATGGATATAGGCTACCCCGCGGATACTGGTGATGTAGCGCTGAATACCTTTGCAACTAGAATTTGAATTAGGCCACAGCAAGTAAATTTTATGGATGACATCCTCTGCAGACTGCAAAAATAATGAGATAGGGCGAAAAAAAAACAAGATGGGTAAAAAAAACAAAATTTTCAAAATAGACGTTGTAACAAGACTTGAAGTGACAAAATATGGTATCACAGCCAACAAGGCATTCATTCCTGTATTTAAGAAGTGCACCAGTGTAGTTAAAGTGACACTAGTGTGGTAGACTGGTATCATTAACCATGTTGGCCTCTACACTCATAGCTTCCATAGTTGTGCCACTTTTACAACTATCTATCAAGCTGCACCTCTGCAACAACAGTCAATGCTACAGAGTCTCTAGTGTCAATTCTACAGTCAATGATTAGGTTACAACACAACCTTTACCCATTTTCGTCTATCTGGCCTTCCCTGAAGAAGAAAAAAATTCTTGTTTTTTTTTCTGAAACCTGGCGAAAATTAATGAGCGCGCGGATGTCATCCATAAAATTTACTTGCTGTGGCCTTATGAAGGACAAAACAAAACGCCTGCAGTACCAGCTTCCTCAGTAAAGTGGCGTGAGTGAATAGAAGCGTCTGTCGGTAGAGCGAATGTCGGGTGGATACCAGGTACGACATGCGTGACGTTCCCCATGTCCGTGGAGCCGGAAATGGCGCCGGTTACGGACTTGTCCGGACAGTTCGTCACCCCGAGGACCTCTGCGTTCCTCTCGTACAGAGTGGCCAGGGTGTTGTTCTGTATCAGGTTGGAGTACTTGGAAGCGTCTCTCTTGAAGTTGTACTCCACCTAGCAATTGGAACAGAAACTGCAGCTAACTGCTAAGTCATCTAATCGGCTGACTATTTCCCAGAAATTGCTGGTGGGGAATATTGAAAAATACTTTGACATTGATTATATTAATCTCCAAGCAGATCTTGCTGTGGCATAAGACAGTATCATAAGCTGGGGAAGGAGTTAGCCGATAGAGGAAACTCCTCTGCTGGCAAACTCCTTCCCCAGCTTAACCAAAGATCCAATAGGAACTGGCTGACCTAGGTTCAGGTAGGCAAGTCTCCATACATTCATCATTCATGTAATATACACTCTGTAGAATGATGCTTATGATGCTTAACTTTACTTTACTATGCTTTCCAAAATATCAAAATTAACAATATTGTAACTTACGTATATTCGGTACTGATGAGCAATACCAGATTTGTATGTCCACCAGACAAGCTTATATTTCAAGCATACATTGAAGCATTTCAATAAAGCACTATTGTACATTTATCCCCTAACTGTGTAGCCTGGGTACCATCCGGAAAGTATAGTTTGCTCCGGCATTCATTATATACTTATATGTAATATACAGTCGCTTCTGGTCTCATTGATGTATTACTCCGCGAGTGGGTACCCTAAAATAGATCCGAGCCAAACGGCTGCATGGACGCGTGTTTTTAGCGGTGAGAAATTCCCTTTTAGCCAGCGGAACTGATCTCAAAAGTTAGATTGGTGAAAGCTTGTTTGTAACTGAAGATATTAGCAGGTAAAGTTTTGCAGCCGCGCGCTAGGTCGGAGGTACACAGCCCTGGGTTCTGAGTGGTGCGGTTGTACACTCAAAGCGAAAAAAGTGCCTTTTGTGGGGATTGACTAATCGTCGTTTGTAATTGCTATAAAAAAAGTTCCTACGTATAGTTTACGTTGACAATTTTTTCCCACGATATAGGGTAAATGTGCTCAACATAGAATGAAATATCTGCTAAAATTTTACGTAGCGTCATTATGAACGCGCCCATGAAAAATACGAATTATAACATACAAGTCTATGGAAAGAAGAAACTCATCAATGAGACCTTCTAGCTCTGACATTCATTATACACTTATATTGCTTCTCTGCTGTTCCGTCTTGGATCCTTGACCATCTTAACGTCTGGAATCGTCCAAATTTTGAACGAGGGTGCTGATTGGTCCCTTCATATGAGCCAAGGAATGGGTTCGAGCGATTGTTGGAACAGGCGTTTCAAAACCGAAAACGCCCTCCTGTCTGCTTGCGGTAGGGCCTCTTGTCATCGAATGAGCGCTCTAGAACCCATTCCTTAATTCGCTGACTCATTAACTGATTTTTCCACCAAAAAGTTTGAATGTGCATGTCTCCAGATAGATAGCACAAGTTAACGTACGAGTGAACTACTATCCAGATGGTTCCCACGCTACTAACTGTGCAAACAAGTATCAAATACACAGTAGAAAAGCCAAGCTAAGTAGGTACCTGACATCCTGTAGCCAAGGCAGCAGACTCCACACAGCTGACCACACGTTTCTCCAGGTTCTTCAGCTCAGTTTCCGAGTGAGCTCGCAGGTAAAACATCAGTTTGGTCTCGGAGGGGATGATGTCAGGATGGGTCCCTCCGTTTTGTATGATACCTGCAGCAAAAACCAAGTATCCTGTCAGACCTGGCCAATTTTGCCTTACGTCTTGCCACTCCAAGACAAACAACACACAAACTAATTACAATACCTATGTTATATCTCAGAGTTACTCATAAGGCTCATAGACTTATCCAGTAAAAATGTATAACTTGACATCACTGTTAAAACAAATGTTACTACAGTACACCGGAAACTACTAAAACAGCTGCAAGTAGAGACCTACAGTGCACCTGATGGTGGGGTCTCATCTGTTGTCTGAGTACAGAGATCGATGTTACTGGAACAGAAAAGACCTACAGTGCACCTGATGGAGGGGTCTCATCTGCTGAGTACAAAGATGTTACTGGAATAGACTTATCATCCACCTGATGGTGGGGTCTCATATCAGTTGTTTGAGTACAGAGATGTTACTGGAACAGAGAAGACTTATCGTGCACCTGATGGTGAAGTCTCATCAGCTGTCTGAGTACAGAGATGTTACTGGAACAGAGAAAACCTACCATGCACCTGATGGTGGGGTATCATCTGCTGCCTGAGTACAGAGATGTTACTGGAACAGAGAAAACCTACCGTGCACCTGATGGTGGGGTCTCATCTGCTGCCTGAGTACAGAGATGTTACTGGAACAGACTTATCGTGCACCTGATGGTGGGGTCTCATCAGCTGTCTGAGTACAGAGATGTTACTGGAACAGAGAAGACCTACCATGCACCTGATGGTGGGGTCTCATCTGTTGCCTGAGTACAGAGATGTTACTGGAACAGAGAAGACTTACCGTGCACCTGATGGTGGGGTCTCATCTGCTGTCTGAGTACAGAGATGTTATTATAACATAGGACACCTACCGTGCACCTGATGGCGGGGTCTCATCTGCTGTTTGCACTGCACGAAAACAAGAATTTCTGGCAATTTTTGGTTTCTTATACTACCGTGGAACTTGACATGTCCGGGTCGTATAAACAAATTTCGAGCCACGGTGTGTCCGGTGCCGAATATCCCCAATCATTTCCGGCCATGGCCATCATCGGTCCGCTAGTTTGCGGTACCCGCACACTGCGTGTCTTGAGAAGTGGTTGAGTGAAGGGGTATTGTGTATTCAAGTGATAATTGCTATCAATGCTTTTTAAAAGAAAATGGTACGGAAAACAGTATAAAAGTATCCCTGGAATAAAGAAACGAAAAACATTTATCTCTGTATCTTTTTTCTTGCATTAACAAAGCTTATGATCCTGATAAAATATTAACGTGTGTATATTCAACTTACGGTACCGCAGAATGACTTTAGAAATTTCAAAGTTTGCCCATGCTGCATGAATTATAAGATATTACAGTGCCACAAAATGTTTGACAGTTGAACATGTCTATTTCGTAACATTCTGTTCCGTTTGCTTATTTACTGGTCGTGCGGGAAAAGGCGCGTTACTGGTTCTAAACACGCACGTTCCAATTCTGTGAATAATGTCCGATACGGCAGTAGCATCTTACAGTAAATTTGCAAGTTTTTTCAACTTTTGGGATTGAGATACCCATGGATGAAAATCTACACGCTACAGTATTTCAGAAAGAAATAAACTGCTATTTCCCCTGAACGCACCCCCTCCCTCCAATACACATGGCATTGCAATGTTTTGTTCTGAAAACATGGCGTCGGTATACGTACGCGACACGCCTGTCTTACTGGCTACAAAAATCCCGCTACCCCCAAAAAAGGAAAAATGCATACACATATTGAACTAAATGTAAGGGTTGATGTTATGACCATTCTGATTGTCTAGCTATCCGGCCAGACACAGGGTGATTATTCTATTTGTTGGAAGGATTTCTGCAAACACAAACAATTTCTATCAAAGCCCATGGAGCTTAGAAAAACAATATATTAAGAACTTCTGTGATAGGTTTATTTAATATAATATATAACGATACACAACAAGCTCATGTTAGTGAACTAGAAAATAAGACATACAATTAATATGTAACAAAGATTTTCAAGATACACAAAGGAGATTAAAAGGAGCCTAAGGTTAGGTCCCCTTGGTTTATACTGGGTTGGCGGAAACGGCTGCCCGGTCGGTCGGCGGAAACCCCTGCCCGGTCAGGTCCGGAGGTTGGTTTTGGGGGTTTCGAGTACAGTATTGCATACAGCAAAGTAAGGTATCTAGAGCAGCTGCGCCTCCTTGCAGCAGAAAGCATTGCAATCTCAATATTAAACATACACTCATCTTAGAATAAACGTATACAAAACCGTGTCGAAATTTTGGCCGGGTTTTGGTTGGAAAACAGCCGGTAGTATTCTGTATCTAAATTACGACGAGGGTAATCGTGTACATGCTGTAAATCCGATCGTAATTACGGCCGTATTTACGGGGCACTATCACGTGGAGAGCGGTCGGTAATATTAAGAATATTCATCTTTTCAGTGCCGTGTAGACGGAATATTAGACATAATTAATTATTAATCAAACAGCCTGAAACTGCAATTCTTTGATTGATCACGATACTATTTTCTCACATGTCGGAAATGAAGAAACTAGATAATACAGATTTAACCAAGGATTTAACAAATGTGTTTGTGGGCAAAGAACAGAAAGTCAGAATAATCCCATCCAGTCTCAGATCGGCAGAGCGGCTAGAGCCCAAATAACACGATACAGTGATAAACAACGTGGCCATGGTCGGCTCAAGAAAATATTTTAATTAGCAATTAAACTTCAACATGAATGACTCATACAATGCCCACATCTTATTTGTCTAAAGCCATTCCGAAGAGCAAGTAATAATAAAGTTTACTACTGTCACCTATTAGAAGCCCCTCACACGTATCCACATGTCTACACATGCTGCGTATTTCGGGGTCAACGACCTAATGCGCGCCGCATGGAATGTCGAAAACCTCCGATGAATTACACAATCCAATCAATCCAACCTACAGTTTTCTTATTTCAGAGTAAATAAATATAAAACTAGTGTTGGGGATAACATTTTCAAAAAAAAATCAAGGCGCTAATCAGTTCTTGCGGTGAGGACACGCGGCTCATTATCGACCTTATAAGCGTTAATGAGCTGGCATCACTGAAATCTGGTGTTTACCGTAAGCGTGTATAAGATCGAAATTATGCCGTTATTACGGTAATTACGGTAATGTTTACGATATTAGTGCTACTGTTCAACGTAGGGTCAGCCTACACGATAAATGCACCTAAATCACTGTTGCGACAGCAAGCCATGTTGTTTACATTTGGTACACTCGAAACCGCCCAAACCAACCTCCGGACCGGACCGGGCAGCGGTTTCCGTCGACCGACCGGGCAGCAGTTTCCGCCAACCCATTTATATAAACAGAAAACACACACGCGTAGGGTAGATAATTGAATGTGTTCTTTGTTAGGATATGCATGAACGTAATACATGTATGTATGGAAGCATT
The DNA here is from genome assembly GCF_000003815.2 of Branchiostoma floridae. Taxonomy (NCBI): domain Eukaryota; kingdom Metazoa; phylum Chordata; class Leptocardii; order Amphioxiformes; family Branchiostomatidae; genus Branchiostoma; species Branchiostoma floridae. Next base: position 2,610,195 of record NC_049987.1, on the reverse strand, counting down.
GTACGACAAACAAATGTCATTTTTTTCTGGCAGGGAAGTTAATAACTATGCATGTGCTTTGTGATGATTCTAGTTGCACCATGGAGGTTATAGTTCACTAATCTTGTAGGATAGAGTAAAAACGTTACGTTTATTATCAAACTGATGTCTGAAACCTAAACAATTACAGCTGCACTTTGCCACCTAGTACCGTGTATAGGTATTGTTTGACTGATTGTATTGTTTGACAGTCTGTGAATTGCGACCATGTGACAAAAAAATAAATTCAGCTACAATAGACTTTCCGACAATTACTTTGTCTGTCTATATGCAAATACGCATAAAACGAAGCCAATTGTATTCCACATAGCAGTTGGGTAGACCAATCAGCACACGTGTTGCGATTTTCAAATCTTTCAAGCCCATCTTTCATTCGGAGATGACCTTATTTCTGTAAGGTAGTGCTTTTACCCAGGTCCTATCCCAATAGCAAAATATTTGTATGCACGCCAGACGGCCCCATGCCCAGTGAACAATGAGAGCTTGGAAATACTCTACGTCAAGACCAGACACCATCTTGCTGTGGAATTGCATTCAACTACCAACGCCATGGGACCTAGTTCTGTTTAGAAGGGTAACAATTGTTGCACCGAAGAGCCCAGCTGTTTTTTTGTGTGGTTTGAGTTTCAGCAAGGAAGGTCTTTGTCACTACGTCGAACGCGAGAAGGGCTAGCTGCTGCCGTTTCACGATGGACTGAATACTACTGTTATGCGAACTTTACAAGCCCGTGCTCCTGACTAGCATCGGTTTGTGTAGAACTAGAAGACCGCTGGGACAACAGAATTTGTGAGAGCAGGAATGCAGAAATCGAGAGGTCCACAGGAGTTTATGTCATCAAATTGGAAGCGACTATACAGTTAGTTGGGCGACTGCTTATGAAAATAGTGAAGAATTGGATGCTAGCTATAGTGACCTATGGCAGCAGACCGACATATATTTGAAAGCGAAAAGAGCGACGGAGCCCACCAGGAGCAGTCCAAAATAGTTTTTAAAAAAGTTAATTCACATTTTGAAGGAATAAAGGAAACTTACACAGGGTACATGGGAAGGGGAGGGGGGGTTAAATCCTAGGTCGGCAGGGGTTGTAAAACAACACTGTTTTTAATGACAAAGGGTGTAATGAATGGGCTCTAGTCGAGGTAGATAATTAGGTGATAATTGCCCGTTAATTTATGCAAAGGGCATCCGTGCGGCGCGGCACACGTCTCGGGTGTCCGGGCATATAGAGAAGTATTACTGCTAAATGCGCGGTCAAGCGCGGGTCATAGACACGTACCGGACACAAAGTGGTTCGTTTCCGTGCATCCTCGGGTGTGCCAGTTGCCCGGACAGGCATCATGTCCGGTTCGATACGTACCGTGAATGTCCGAACATTTCGAGTTTCTGGGTGCATGCCCAGGAGTTTCTACCCCGTATACTCAACTTTTCATGCAGTGTGGAACAGAAAAGACCTACAGTGCACCTGATGGAGGGGTCTCATGAGCTGTCTGAGTACAGAGATGTTACTGGAATAGACTTATCATCCACCTGATGGTGGGGTCTCATATCAGTTGTTTGAGTACAGAGATGTTACTGGAACAGAGAAGAATTATCGTGCACCTGATGGTGAAGTCTCATCAGCTGTCTGAGTACAGAGATGTTATTATAACATAGGACACCTACCGTGCACCTGATGGTGAAGTCTCATCAGCTGTCTGAGTACAGAGATGTTACTGGAACAGAGAAAACCTACTGTGCACCTGATGGTGGGGTCTCATCTGCTGCCTGAGTACAGTGATGTTACCTGACCACAGAGGACCTTTCATGCACCGGGTGATGGGGTCTCATCAGCTGTTTCAGTACTAGTACAGAGATGTTACTGGAACAGAGAAGATTTACGATGCACCTGATGGTGAGGTCTCATCTTCTACCTGAGTACAGAGATGTTACTGGAACACAGAAGACCTACCGTGCACTTGGTGATGGGGTCTCTGTCTCATCTGCTGTTTGAGTACAGAGATGTTACTGGAACAAAGAAGACTTACCGTGCACTTGGTGATGGGGTCTCATCTGCTGTCTGAGTACAGAGATGTTACTTGAACAGAGAAGACCTACCGTGCACCTGATGGTGGGGTCTCATCTGCTGCCTGAGTACAGAGATGTTACTGGAACAGAGAAGACCTACCGTGCACCTGATGGTGGGGTCTCATCTGCTGCCTGAGTACAGAGATGTTACTGGAACAGAGAAGACCTACCGTGCACCTAATGGTGGGGTCTCATCTGCTGCCTGAGTACAGAGATGTTACTGGAACAGAGAAGACCTACCGTGCACCTGATGGTGGGGTCTCATCTGCTGCCTGAGTACAGAGATGTTACTGGAACAGAGAAGACCTACCGTGCACCTGATGGTGGGGTCTCATCTGCTGCCTGAGTACAGAGATGTTACTATAACACAGAAGACCTACCGTGCACCTGATGGTGGGGTCTCATCAGATGTTTGAGTACAGAGATGTTACTATACTGTAAATGCAGAAATGTTCGCGGTGGATTAATGTTTGCGGTTTTTGCGGTGACCACTTCACAGCGAATTTAAAACCACCGCGAAAATTTTTCTATTATGATATTAGATTGCAGTCTATGGTGTTACCGCGAACTTAAATCCACCGCGAAAAGTCCTTTTTCCCGCTACCGCGAAATTAAATCCCCGCGAACTTAAATACATTTACAGTAACACAGAAGACCTACCGTGCACCTGATGGTGGGGTCTCATCTGCTGCCTGAGTACAGAGATGTTACTATAACACAGAAGACCTACCGTGCACCTGATGGTGGGGTCTCATCTGCTGTCTGAGTACAGAGATGTTACTGGAACACAGAAGACCTACTGTGCACCTGATGGTGGGGTCTCATCTGCTGCCTGAGTACAGAGATGTTACTATAACACAGAAGACCTACCGTGCACCTGATGGTGGGGTCTCATCTGCTGTCTGAGTACAGAGATGTTACTGAAACACAGAAGACTTACCGTGCACCTGATGGTGGGGTCTCATCTGCTGTCTGAGTACAAAGATGTTACTGGAACACAGAAGACTTACCGTGCACCTGATGGTGGGGTCTCATCTGCTGCCTGAGTACAGAGATGTTACTGGAACAGAGAAGACCTACCGTGCACCTGATGGTAGGGTCTCATCTGCTGCCTGAGTACAGAGATGTTACTGGAACAGAGAAGACCTACCGTGCACCTGATGGTGGGGTCTCATCTGCTGTCTGAGTACAGAGATGTTACTGGAACACAGAAGACTTACCGTGCACCTGATGGTGGGGTCTCATCTGCTGCCTGAGTACAGAGATGTTACTGGAACAGAGAAGACCTACCGTGCACCTGATGGTAGGGTCTCATCTGCTGCCTGAGTACAGAGATGTTACTATAACACAGGACGGCTGCGTCCAGGGCGTTGGTCCCCTCCCATGTGTGGTATGCAGGATGAGAGGCCGCGCCCTTGTAAGTCACCTCAAGACTGCAGACACAAAAGTCATTGTATACATCAGGTGCAAACAGTACTTCTTCCCATCATATTTGAAATGCCAAAAAAAAAATAGCTTAAAAAATATTGCTAAATTCTTTTATAACATTCGAACTAGTGTATTATCTAACACAGAGTCCTTACTATTGAAGGTTCCAACATGCTATGCAAAAGCTTGGACATTGGAAGTAACATTCTTACAACTCTTTATTTGAGGAATTTTTGTTCTATTGCAAATTGATAATGTAGTTGTTTTTTCTGTCTGGTATTATGTAGAAAGAAAATATACCACATTGTGGGCAATATACCACAAGATTGTCGAGATCAGACAGGTTCAAGCTCTTTTTGGTATGCACAATGAACAGTGCACCATGTCCTTAGAACTACAAATATTCCCAAAGGCATGCAAGTCGGGTGACGACAAAGCTGGTATCAAACTCACGGCTTTTGGTTAAAAAAAGCAGGGCTGCTAACCACTGGAATCCTTATGCCAACTTGAATTTCTAATAGTATGCTCAACTGCACTAGGGTTAGAACTCACGTTATGATAGCCAGACAACGCCAGCGGGAAACGTTGAACGTGAAGGGATGCGCCATCATGGCGAAGTCTACGTCCTTGAAGCAGCCATCTTGGATGAGGAAGTTCTTGCCACCTCCCCACTCCTCTGCTGGGGTACCCATCACTGTCAACTGAGATGGAACATGATACAATTATACCGTGGACACAATGTCTGGAACAACAAGACACATGTACAGCCTTAAATCTGACCTGCTTCAAGATTCTGTTGAAGTAAAAGAAATGACCAAAACAAATGGACACGGACTATGAACGCTGAGCTTTTGCGCTACTCATGCTTCGTACCATGTATATGTAGTGATATATCATTATATGTTGATAGATTTATTAGGACTCGATGTATATCTGTATCTCTATATTTCATCTGACCCTTACCTCCCTCATGACCTCAATGAAAAGCAGTCTGCAGGCCAATTTGAGCTTATCGTGAATAGATAAAGGTTCGAACAAACAAAAACACTATCTTGGGATAAAGTGAGGCTCGGGGCTATTCCATTCTACTGTTCTTAAAAAAACCTGTGCACCATGGTTTATTCTCTAAGCATAGGTTTTGGTACTAGCGTCCCAACCCAAACCTCTGCTTGGAGAAAACCAATGCTTTTCTAGGTCACAGAAAGGTTAACAATCTTCCACACTATACATCTGCTTGGAGATATGCCTCTTGGTAGTCACACAAGAGGCAAGACGCAAGAGTTAGCATCTGAAGCTAGACCCCAAGGTGAGAGCGCAGTTAAAGACATCATGCTTTACATCAAAGGAAATCCTTTCTTGTTGGGATTTTATGTGACATCTTGGCAATTTTCGTCATTTTTGGATTGCAGTAGACCCTATACTCGAATTGGTTGAAGAAAATAACATAAAGCTCATATGGGTTTTGCACCTCTATGTTATGTGTATGAGGCATTGCCAGATAGCTCATTATACATTAATCAACACACTGGGTACCTACTGACTGCAAATACACTAGATATTATATCAGTCTTGAGCCTACAGGACAAATCCAAGGGTTTTGATTAGGGGGGTCTATTTGCAAACTAGCTGTTTATAATGATAGCAGTTCTTGCAAAGTCACCTTCACCTCACCTAGTCCCTTGACCTCTACTAGTAAATCATTGGGGGAACAAGTACTTGCAGTTTGATAACAGTTGACAGAACATTTTAGGGTACTTATTTATGGTTTTAAGTTTTTATTCTTGAAAAAAATCACACATTTTTTCCTTCCACTTTCCAATAGGATGACATGCATTTATTATAGTATTGTGAAGTATATATTGCAGTTCCCCAAAAATTCACAAACAGCAAACATATACAACAAATCATAATTTGAGTAGAGTTAAGAGTAAACTGACATTTAAGACCATAAAAAATCAGAAAAGTTTTGAAGAATATAAATCACGATCTTTACCTTAACCGGCTGTTTGAGATCCTGGATCGCCGCCTTGATCGCGATCCCGGCTGCCACGCCCACTTCTGCGATCAAGTTGTGTCCGCAGCCGTGTCCGATCCCAGGCAGGGCGTCATACTCACAGATCACACACACGTGCAGCCCTCCCTCCTTCCCATACACCGCCCGGAACGCCGTCTCCAACTTGTAGTGTCTGTCCACACGGAACCCTTGTTTCTCCAAGAAGTCTGTCAAGACTTTGTGAGCGTGGTGCTCCTTGAAGGCGAGTTCGGGATTCTTCCAGATCTCCTGGCTCAGATCGTAGAGATCCGAGGCGCAGGCCTGGACCGCTGCGATGGATCTTGTCTTGAGATCGTCAACAGACATCTCAGACGGTACTGCCAGACCAAAACGACGCCAGAAAGGTGGCCTTGGGAATTTCAGTTTACTTGAACTTTCTCCTGTCACCTTTTGGCCGTGCCATTAGTAGAAAAGGGGCGTTACATAAAAATAGATCTATATAAAGAAAATAAATCGATTTGATAACAAATTAGTCATGATAAATTGTTGATTATATTTTTGTCAATTATAACATTACTATATTTCTTTTACTATTGCCTAAACGATGTCTTTACTACCTTTAATTTAGATAAATTCCCCCTAATCCTTTTGGTGTAGTCCAAGGTGAAAAGTCACAGACCAAGATGGCGGCGCACATGAGGATAGCTCGCGTTTCGGTCGAGATTTTTCCATCAAAATGCCCTTTTCCTCGACTCCAGGTCCGTAGTAATGTTAGCATTCCTGTAAGATATTGTAGTTCTACAACTTCGAAGAGAGGCCTGGTCCTGGGGGTGTACGAGAAGGGAGAGGGGGTGAGGTTGACCCCAGGGGCGGACTTGTATAACCAGCAGACCGGTGGCAAACTGGAGGAGTATATTCGTTTGGCGGGTGAGTAAAAAGGTTATGCTTTTTCGTCGCGAATTTTTTTGCGGATTTCTTAACGTGTGTGAGTGTGTGTGTGTGTGTGTGTGTGTGTGTGTTTGTTTGTGTGTGTGTGTGTGTCTGTGTGAGTGTGTGTGTGTATATCCCAAAGGCACAATATGCAGTCATAGGCATAATATGAACACATCTCAATTTTGTGCCACGCATACTGTGCTGTACTGTGCGTATGCCTGCATACCCAAAAGAGACACAAAGCAAAATTTGTATGCTGTGTGTATTGTGCGCAAGACCACGTGGGACCGCGTGGCGCAAACGGCAGCACATTTGACTCAGGCTCTGAAGGTCCTGAGTTCAAACCCCGCCGTGTCACTGATCTTGTGCCCTTGGGAAAGGTACTTTACACGGCTTTCCTCACTTCACTAGAGTGAAAAATGAGTACTAGTATAGGCTAAAAAGGTCCTCAGCCAGTTGAAGTTGGTATCCTCAAAACGAAAGAAAGAAAGAAGACTGCTTCTTAAAAATAAATGTCAGTGTGTACCTTATGCTGACTCTCATGACTACACTGTTACTCAAATGTGATAATGAATGTTATTGCTGTTTTTCTCGATGCAGGTCCAACGATAAAGAAAGGGAAGTCCAGAGTGTTCTATGGGTTAGACAAGACCTACAATGCTGTAGCTGTGGTGGGGCTGGGTGCACAGGGGGTAGGGGTCAATGAACTGGAGGGTCTGCATGAGGGAAAGGAGAACCTCAGAGCTGCAGCTGCAAGTGGAGTTAGGTGAGGAAAATTCTATTGATTCTTAGTGCTTACATGCGTTGTTTTAAAATGACCATTGAGTTCATTTTATTTTCTTTGTAAGTGTTTGGTTTTTTCATCTGCAACGCTCCAAATTTATTTTGTGTACATAACAGTTAGTTGTTTTATAATCTGTGTCACCTTGAGTAGAAAACAGCAAAACCGGTGTTTTCTGTTTTTTGTGTCATACCTCAGCTGGGATAACATTCAACTTGGATGTTCCGGACCAGGTGGTAGCTTTGGGCTTCTACTGTTATCACACAGGCTTCCATAGAAAGATTTTCATGCACGGCGACCGTGTGCGCTGCTGTTTGAAATTCAGATACTAAGTACTGGACTCAGAAGCAGATGTTCCTGTGACAATTTTTCATTGTAGACACCAAATTTTCTCAACTTCTGGTGCATTTCGCATCAAAATGTTTGGGGGTATAAGGTATGACATAAATAAAACACAGCACAGTGTATTACATCTCGCCCTTGGTCCCTGCTCGCCTTAGGGTGGACTACCCTTCGGCCTTCGGGAGATCCTACCCAGGGTTGTGTTGCTACCTTGGGTGATATGGATTACACAGTTTTGTATTCTATATATACACATTACAATTTTCAATATTTCATTTATTTTCTCTGGTCAACTTTGAGACTACACTAAGTGACCTAAGAGTAAGAACCTTTTAATATTTTCTCAGTTTCTTTTAGAACAGCATGAAATCTGTTTTGACAGCTGAAGTTTTTAGTATTTCTGCAATTACAATATTTTTAGTAACATTACAAGCCATGATATTAATTTATTTTTTCCAATGGATGATTGCAGGCAGCTGAGAGACATACTGGGTACGTCCACCATTGAAATCGATGGTTGCTCAGATGCAGAAGCGGCAGCAGAAGGTGCAGCTCTAGGCTTGTTTGTTTACGAAGACCTCAAGGCAGAAGACAAGAGGAAGAAACCGGTCCAGACTGAACTTCTCAAAGACTCAGGAAGCCCCCAAGGGTGGTCTAAAGGGCGCCTCCTAGCGGATGGACAGAACTTTGCAAGACAACTGATGGAAATGCCTGCAAGCCATCTGACACCTACCACATTTGCCAGCATTACTGGAGAAAGATTCGGGTCCATTGGTAACATCCAGTTTGAGGCAAGAGACAGAGCTTGGGCAGAGTCTATGAAGATGAGAGCCTTCCTCAGTGTGGCTAATGGATCAGAAGAGCCCCCTGTCTTTGTGGAGGTGAAGTACAGTGGTAACCCTGACAGTTCAGAGAAACCGCTGGTGTTTGTCGGGAAGGGGATCACGTTCGACTCCGGAGGAATCTCGCTAAAGCCGCCAGCGGGGATGGACCAAATGAGAGCGGACATGGGAGGAGCCGCGACTGTTTCCGGCGCGATCGCCGGCATCGCATCGCTGAAGCTGCCAATCAACGTGGTGGGGTTAATCCCGCTGTGCGAGAACATGCCGAGTGGGAAGGCCACGCGTCCGGGAGACGTGGTGACGGCCATGAACGGGAAGACCATCCAGGTGGACAACACGGACGCGGAGGGGCGGCTGATCTTGGCGGATGCCCTGTGCTACGCTCATTCCTTCAACCCACGAGCCGTCATCGACCTCGCTACTCTCACAGGTGGGTGGGATAAATCTGTACTGCTTTCTGTGTCACTTGGTATAAAATACATGTGGCTTGTCAGCAGTACAAATGGTAAGTACTAAAAACAAACAAACAAACATACAAAGAAATGTATCACACTACTAGTACTACTGGTAGATACCATTAGTAGTAGTATATGCTCAATGGCATTCTGTAATAACTAATAGACATGTAGTAATATATATAATAGTACATGTGTTTGCCCGTGTAAAGTAACTCAGAACAGGTTAGAGTAATGTCACATTCGTCAGGGAAATTCTTTTCCATATTAGTGTAGTCCAAATAGTAATGTTTAAGAAATAGCAATGGCACTAATCTTAAATTTGATTTATCTGTTTCATTTTCCAGGTGCCATAGCCAAAGCCCTCAGTTAAGTGGTGGGTGTGAAATCTGCTGTGTAACGCAGGTGCCAGCACAGGTGAAAAGCTTTGTACAGCTAAACTTAACTTTTCTTGTTTCATTTCCCAGGTGCAATACATGTACTAGTAGCCCTTATTTCAGCTGCAGCAGGTGTGTTCAGTAACAGCTGGGGTCTATAGAATCAGCTGCAGGATGCAGGTGTCAGCACATGTGACCAGCTGTTAAAACCAATGATTTTTTTATTCTTGTTGAATTTCCCAGGTGCAATAGACGTAGCCCTCGGTTCAGCTGCCACAGGTGTGTTCAGTAACAGCAGGGTCCTGTGGAACCTTCTACACGATGCAGGTGTGGGTACAGGTGACCGGCTGTGGAGGATGCCACTGTTCAACCACTACACCTCACAGGTGACACACAGCCAGCTGGCAGATCTCAACAATGTGGGCAAACATGGAAGGTAAATACTGTTGTATCAAAAGTAGAAAAAATAGATAAATAAGAGCCTTGTTAGTGTTATTTTAAAAAAAAAAAAAAAAACATTGAACCAATCAGAGCTTAGAACTGACGGTGCCATCAGCCTTTTAAGTTGTTCCAGCAAATATAAACAGTCAAACAATTACAGGTTTGCGATAGCAAAACCTGTAATCACTGTGGTAAATACAGATTTGTGATGGCAAAACCTGTACTGGTTTCATAAAAGTTAGGGAAAAGGTGTCTCAATTCAGCATTTTCTAAAAACGTAGGGTTTTCTGTTACTTTCTTTTAAAATACTTTCATTTGTTACTCTTAGAGTATCACCTAGTGGTCCTTTGTCATCTGGACTTTTTAAGCCTTCAGAGATATATTTTACAGTATATGTAGTTGAAGACATCACTGAATAACCGTGTACTCTACAAAGTTATTATCCAATTCTATCCTTTAAAAAATATCCAAGCTGCCAGGTTTCTAGGCCAACTTGTAAAGCACCGTATAAGTCATTGCCTCTTCCATACTATGTTTTATACACATAAGTTAGTGGTGGCCATCCTTGTAACACATCACCGAAAGCTTGTGGTGATAAAGTGTTTGCATTGCTGAACAAAAGTGAATTTTCTTCCTGACAAAGTCAATTGTGTAACAATCTGCAATGTAATTGCTACCTTTCCTTACTACATACACAATTTAAGTTAGTTAACATTATGAGTTAATTTGTTAAGTACGGTAAAATTTGGGGTTGTTGACCATTACCTAAGGGTTACAATTTTTTTTTAATCGGGCAAAAAATCAATGTGTGTGGTGCTGTATCCATAGAATGTACTTGCTAAGGCCTACCAACTGACTGGTCTTCCTACCCTTCTTGCATATCAATTCATAACTAGGATGTAACTGCTGTCCAACAAGCTCCCTTCAGTGTCACTGATAATAAGATAATGGATGTTATCTGAAACTTCTGACCATTTTCAAAATCATATCCTGTTGCATGAGTAACAGTAACTGCTTTTTGACATATCTTATCACCTGGATATCCAACCTTCATTGACCTACTGACTGATGTTTCAAAATTTCCTCCCACAGACAAGCCGGAGCCTGCACAGCTGCAGCCTTCCTGCGCCAGTTTGTGCAGTGCCCCCATTGGGCCCACATGGATATTGCAGGCGTGATGGCAAACAAGGATGAAGTGCCATACCTGAACAAAGGCATGGCTGGAAGACCTGTCAGGACTCTGGTGGAGTTCACAGCAAAACTGGCCAGTCAAAAATGGATTTGAGTGACTAAGGGTTAAGTAGTGAATAACATTGACTTGCTTCGCTCACTCATTGTTTTATTTTGTAGTTATAGGAACTAACCATGCCTTATGACACTGTATACACTGAAGGATCAGTGAGGAATAGATTTAATTGGTGGGTTTTGAAGAAATGAATTTCATGGAGTTAATGACCTGACTCTCTCACTCGGTAGTTTATTTTGTAGTAAGAGGCAAGCATGACTTATGACACTGTATACACAGAAGGAGCAGGTCGATTAAGTGGCAGTTTTTTTAAGCAGTCAAGCCTTGTCTCAGTAACCACTCAATAGACTGAGCAAAGTTGTTGTTGAGGAGGAGTGGTTGTTTCAGATAGGTTGGTTAGTGGCCTAAGAATTAGTAAGGTGCTGTTTGCAAGAATGTGTAATACTAAGTTATGATAATTACGGAGTCCAAAAACAAATGATAGGGAATTAGATTGATAGGAAATTTGTAACGCTTAGTTACTGGGATCAGTAAAACAATTAAGCAATTTGGTGCTTAAAAAGTTTCTCAGTTTGATTTGGCTGGTTTTAGTAGTTTCTACATCAATGGGAAATTTTCACAAAGGTTGTCGGCATTACTGTGTGAGGAAGTACGGTTCTTGATTATTCTATAACAAGAATGGTATGTCTAATGTCCTAGATTTAAAATATCCTAAATGTTATAGATACCAACGCACATGGAGAGAGGACCAAAATGATCCGTATTGCAGCTAGATGTCTGGACCAAGATAACCATGTATTAAGCTATTCTGGTAATGTTTCTTCATTGTTTTGCTATTTTATGGTAATCTGTGTTCTTGTTCATATTTCCAAGAGACCCATAAATATGAATAAAGTAAATGGGGAAAGTAATTATACCTCATGTAACCCATATTACAGCAAATTGGTATATTAAGGAACATTTCCCTTAAGTTTGTACTTTTTACAATGACAATAAAGAAGGTTTGGTGACAAAGATAATCATCTTAATGTCATGATCCTTTGTAGAACCTTTGCTATTATCCAGAAGTCAATTATCTTCTAATGTAAGTTCTCCTACAGTGCCACAGAACGCCACTAAGGCTTAGGTCACATTTCGAAAACGGGGCTCGGCTGGGCAGCAAAAAGTATGATATAAAAGACATCAAAATGTCAAAATAAGATTCATAAATCAATTCTTAGAACATCTCGGCCAGGCCCCAGTTTGGAAATGTGACCAAAGCCTAAGACGGGGTTTGTGTGGGGTCTAATCATTTTGAGATCTCACCTAGACCTACCAACATCAGAATGAAAACAACCTATCCAGGCATTTTTAGATACATCACACACACACACACAAGGCAATGATTGTTGAAATTCAAGTCATTACATGAAGGGGAAAATCTTTATTCACTTCTTCACTATACAAACCTAATTGTTTCACTTATATATAGGAAAGTACCATAAATTTCTGTGCAATTATAGATATGATAATACGATCAACATACAATTTCTGCAAATTCCGGATGGAGTGATTACCTCAAACATTTAGAATGATTTACATACTTACAGTAATTCCAAAAGTCCATTATAAACAAGTTTGTTTGCGTGTTTTCTTAAGGTTTTCAGTTACATACAGATTTTTTTCCTGAGCAAGGGTCCCAATACACTCAGTTTTTCAAGACCATTATTATAATACTAGAGTCAATTCCAAGTCACCGAGATGGCTTTGAAATAATATATGTAATAAGTTTGAACTATTTTGAGTAAAAGAACATTTCAGTCACTAAAGTTCGAAATTGTTCAAACATTTCAAAATGAAAGTTTAAACATGTTTGAACCTTTTTATATTTGTTGGAACATTTGGGAAAGTAATGATATAATTATCTCTTTATTTAGAACAATTTTCAAACATCTATGTGTTTTTGTTATTGTTCCAACATGTTCCAACATTTTGTGTCATTTTTTCCCTCCATAAAAACTTTTATTGACCCCATAAACAAAGCTGCTAAGCTTGGTCCTTTGTTTGGGTCTTGTATTTTTAGATTTTTCTTTAGTAAACACTGGTGAGTCTTTTGTGAGAAGGTGGCAGACAGACATAATTTCCTGCACTTGGCAGGGATGTGTGAATTGCCCTCTTCCCAGCCCACTGACCCAATTTCATCATATTGTTTCCATGTTCGAACATGTGATGACAAATGATGCATCTATGTTGGAACAGTTTAGAAACTAACAGAAATAATGTATTTGATGTTAGAAATGTTTCTAACATGTTTGAATACTATAGAAATATTTATAACGTGTTATAAATAGTTCTAAACAGTTACTTATCACAGTTAGATTGTTACAAAGATTTCCAAAATGTTAGAACAAAAGGCAAGAAACACCCTCTCGGTAATATGCAATCGACTCTAATGTACACGTGTTTGTTCATTGTAATCAATTGTGTTTATCACAAGAACTCTTTCCTCAAAATGGCCTTGAAAAATGTCTAGATAACATCTCCAATGTGTTTTTGATAACTGTGATCTTCTGATGATAATAAACTGTTCATACTCATTGCTACAGTATTGTGATAAATCAATTTACAAAACCAGGTGCCTCTAGAACTTATGTTGAAAGAAGAAGCCGTGAGAACATGGGACCTATCGATCAGGAACAGTCTTCTTCAGGAACAGTGCATTCATGTAGCCAGGGTAAAAGATAATTATATCAATATTGTAAAATGTTGAAATAGCAAAGTATG
>NC_049987.1:2543895-2596105 GCF_000003815.2 Branchiostoma floridae | reverse complement strand
GCCATTTTTAAAGAGAAACGGAAGGCGCCATAGACTTCCTGCAACTTATGATCCACTGCTCATCCTATTTCGTTTATCGGAGCTCGGGGTTGGTGAGGGGGGGGGGGGCGATGGAATCCCGGTAAAATAACTGGGATGATACTCAGGCTATATAACACACTAACTTCGCAGGCACGTGGCGTGGTAGCAGCTGGTTATATCACATTGAACCTAACCATTGAACCTAACCTTTGCACATCCAGTTACAAGCATTCTCTAACGCTATCTTCTGACTCCACGAATGATCTAAATCACACGACGTTTCTGACGAGTCAGCACTGAGGGACAGTTCCACAACCTTACCTTGGATTATATCTGGCCACCTCGTCGAAGATATGCCTCCACTGTGGCCGGCCTACGTGTACACGGCTGTTCAGGAATGGGTATTCTCTCTCTAGTATCTGTAACAACAACAACGTGAGGCCATATCTCGTCATTCAGGAGGAGATATTACGTAGTTACAAGAAAAAACGCACCTGTTCATTTTGACACAAGATTTTGCCCGTTTGGCGCCCATTGCAATTATGATGGCTGCACTGCGTGCTATATATTAAGGATAGTGATGAGTATACCTCTAATATAGCGAAGAATAACGAAATATTGTTTTAAAATGATATGAATAAGTAGCATAATTTTATCACTGGTACATCTCTACTTCTTGTTAACTGATATTAAAATAGCTCTTGACCTTTGTCATATTTCAGTTGCAGTGTGTTTGAATAAGGATGGTGAAAAATAGGTTTTTGTTAAGGTAAGGGAGAGGGTGCTTTTGGAGCAAAATATTGGCGGAAAAATATGAGGAAAAAAATCACCTGTACATCTCTGCTTCTTGTTAAATGTAGGTGGATATTCAGGAAGTCCGGTCTGTTTTCATTCCATGCCTGTAAATTTTTAAAAAGGCAGAATTGTGAATCATAAAAAAACTGGACAACCTGTATACTGGGAACAATATTTCGAAGATAGATATTATACATATATATATATGATTATCTATTGCGCAACAATTGCATCAGTGACAATGTATGGCAATGTATAGAAAACAAATGTTACAGTCTAATACTACACAAATACGTTATATTACGACAATTTAAGTTACTACTACAAAACGAGTGGACTATATCGATTGGAATCCACGGTACGTAATAAAGGGAACTATTACATACATCAGATTGAGTATTTCTATGCTACTTTGTGACATCAAATTTGTCAAAAATCGTTTAGGAATATGGTACAGTTTCTTTTTTGCACGGCGTTGTTAGAGGAAATGTACAATGTTTCATTTAAATATATATAGAAAATGTTGACAAATGTATTTACCTGCCGTTGTAGCGAACATAGAACCTGAGCGATCCATAAGAAAGACGTGATGTTTTTGCAGACCCAGACCAGGTACAGCCGCCGCAGTCTGGAAGACTTCGTACCTTCGTTTCTTGAAAGGAATGGAATAACTTAGAAATCAGTATAGAATCTAAACTGACACACCGCCTCAGCGAAGACTGATATGCGGCGAGGATGAGTGATGAAATAATAATAATAATGATTGGTTTATTCAGGAAACACATACACTATGTACAAGGTCTCGCAGGCAACATCAGTTACCTGAATTATGCTTGTGCATATATAACATTATCACATTTACAATTTGCAAAAAAAAAAAAAATGAGTGAGTGAGACACACATTCACGACTTAATTTCCGATCCCTTCCAAACCAAGATTTAATAGAGCTCGTGAGTTTGGGAGTAGTTTGGAGTCAATTCTTTTTTAGCTCCAGTCCGCTTCTTTGATCAAATTCAAAGACAAAATGGATTTTCGATGTAACACAGAAGCTTTTTAAACCACTAGCCAACCTCTCCAACGAACTAGTTCTACCTCATATGTAGATATAGGATGCCAATTATTTTATTCTATATTCATAATCTGCATATGTACTAAGGTTGATACTTGTTTTAGTAATAAGGATGATAAGTTTGTTTCTTCTTTTTTTTGCCATACATTGTACCGTGTACGATCGTTGCGCAATAAAGTTCTTCTTCTTCTTCTAAAGTTCTTCTATGTTCTTCTTCACGACTAAAACCCAACCATGGCCTGGAGATGGTCGGGAAGCCACCGCTGGTAATGTGATTTGCCTTTGGGATCAACGTCTTTTAGTTCGCACTATTGCGTGCACTGACGTTCATACATGTATACATTCTTCAGGAAACAATCCAGAAATCGCAAAAGGTGGTATCTCACTATACTTGGGGCACCGGTGCGGCACTGCGAGGTTCGTTCACTGCAGCACTGT
Source organism: Branchiostoma floridae (assembly GCF_000003815.2). Classification (NCBI taxonomy): domain Eukaryota; kingdom Metazoa; phylum Chordata; class Leptocardii; order Amphioxiformes; family Branchiostomatidae; genus Branchiostoma; species Branchiostoma floridae. The sequence goes on along the minus strand of NC_049987.1, from coordinate 2,593,781 downwards.
TTGGTTTATTTTCACAATTTTTTAAAATAATTTGAATATTGCGTAATACGTAAACGTATGACTTAGAAGACAACAAAATACACAAAACTTAAGAAAATTCTTTATCTCTGAAATTCGTAGTAATCTTTCGAGCCACGCAGTGCCGCATCGGTGCCCCAAGTAGAGTGAGATACCACCTATAGTAGACTAAAGAGACACTATATACTACTCACAGTAGATGGTTGAGTACGGAGGCAAATGGTGTGATGCCGATTCCACCAGCTATACACAGGCTGACGTCATAGTGGAAGACGTTTTCACTGGGACTACCAAACGGGCCATCAACGTACAGTCTACAAAAGCATCATTACAACATTTTCAATACATTCCACTACAAAAGTAAGCAAATTAGCAATGGAAAATGTAAATGTAAAGCGGTTGAACTCAGACTGAGAACGAAGTATTACGCTTTTCCGTAGCTAGTAGTTCAATGTGGCCTTCCTACGGCTTGCGTCTTATACTAATCACACCGGTTCCCCTACTCAGCACGATCGATGAGTGTGGACCATTTGCACGCATAGGTTAGAAAGTAAAACTTTCTCATACAAAAGCAAGGGGCCACACACTTTATGTTTTCATCCGAAATGACGAATGCAATCCCTTAATACATGTCTGAGCTGAAATAGCTAGAATCGACGTCCGACCAGCGGATCCACTGAATTTGACCCAGAGATGACCAGTAGAGTTGCGTTACCGATTGCTCCACGGGGACATGCATCAGTAACACATCACAGAATCATCAATCAGTGACTGTTATTAAAGGTAAGCAAACATACCTCCAAATTTTCGATGGCTATCCAGTCCATCTTGCTCACGGAGTGACCTAGTTCTCGCAACTCTCGCGAGATCTGGGTCACTCCATGAGCAAGAGGGCCAGGCTAGCAAGCCAGCAGGTGGAGGTATGTTTGCTTACCTTTAATAACAGTCACTGATTGATGAAAAATTCTATTACCTGCGAACATACGTGACTAATGAATCTCTTCAACAACAACTGTACATTTATTAACATGTAAACAAAGGGCATAAGGCTGGCTTACATCGGGTACTGCCTGTGCACCATCACCGGTAAACTCTCGTCTGTCCCGTCTGTATCCGGCAGTAGACGTTCATACAGGGATTCTGGTTCAACAGATAAAATGTTTGTAGGTGTTCATAACAACATTCATCATCAATCTTAATCTTATTGATTATAATGCTGTTGAAAGTAATTTCCGCAAAGGCAATGTTAATTCCCAAAACTAATACATGTGTGCGTGTGCGTGTGTGTGTGTGTGTTTGTTTGTGTGTGTGTGTGTGTGTGTAAACGCGAGAATGGATGCACGTAAATCCGTGTATATAATCGAATCGACATTAGCCTAAAAGAAGATGGCTTGCTGGAGCTATTCATTCACCTGTCCAATCTCCCATTTTTTGAAGGTGGATACTGAATGTTGGGTCTCTTGACGATGGACACTAGATGGGGAGCAAGAACGGAGAAAAATAAGTAACTGCATTCAGGAAAATTTAGGAAGACAACGAAAGTTTAAGGTACATTTATTTCGATAAATGTGAAGTTATTTGACTATCAATCAAGTAGAAAGGCATGCTTTTTTACCATAGTAAGTGTGAAAGGATGATACTCCAGTGTTGACACATCCGGACAGTTGATGACCACGTACTATTGGAGGAAAAGGAGCATTTAATCTAATAGATAGATAGAACATCTGCTGAATTGAAATAAATGAATTGAATGAATGTATATAGTGGAAACATGATAAAGACACCAAGAGGTGCCGGGGCATCAAGCAGTTCACCGCGATAAATTTATGGCTTCAGAGTCCGGTCGGTGTTACATCCTCTAAACGAGTCTAAAGACAGTGCACATGTGACTGTAGTATTAAGGGATGCATGTTGAAAGAAAAGGACTTAAAATTTCATCCATAACTTTACAATAGAGCTTTACAACCATCCCTGAACAGAAAAGGTGGGTGTCATAGAGTCCTGCAACCTACGATCCACTGCTTACTGAGTCACGTCTTCTATCTGCAAAACGTGACGTCACGACAGCAGTAGTCATTCCTTGACAAAGACTGGTGCTGTTCAGTCGAAAATTTGGGTGAGTCCAGTTTTTGTGTTGGATATTACAGTTAAACTAGTTCAGTAATAGAATGAGGTGTTTGAATATCTTCAGAAGCCCCACACCAAGGCCCACCTAATGTCTACCTGCCCTGGTTTGGCCACGAAGCCTTCCTTGGTCAGCTGGACCTCCACCACCTCGTCAGGATGCTCTATGATGCCGGAGATGGCAGCTGGAGAGTTACTCCGTACCAGACGGTACACTCTCTCCGCACAGTACAGACAGAACGGACCCACCAGCCACACCCACACCTGGGGAACGAAGGGATATAATGATAAACGCACAAAGCTGATCACATTACTTTCCGCTTGCTCTAAAGAATTTGCTACTCTCTGTTCGATAGATAAATTTAACTACATTCTGGGAGGTGATAACCCCTACTGTGTACAAGTAGGCAAATATATCCACGAAATTCAGCTTCAATGCTTTTACCGTAGAAGCACTAATAGTGTGTAAATGACATGCTAGATATATCCAATATGTTGACTTTTTCATACCTATATAAATATCCATATATGTCTGTTTAGTTGTACTGTATAAGTACTTGTTATACATGTAGACCTTACGAAAGTCTCTGTACTTTTGTCGTGTCAATAAAGATTTCTATTTCTATGTAATCTACCACAAATCATAATATCAGACACTTGTTTCTCTTTTTCAACATCTGAAACATATCATATATTCATACATCAACTCCGGGTAATCTAATAGGACCCCAAAATCAACGGTTAAGAGAAAGATATTCGGAGATTCTTGATAAAGCATTAGTAATCTCAGAAGCATGCAAGCTTTATTTATTTATTCATCTCAAAACATGTGGGTAGCCCCTTCAACTTGTTTGAAGTTGATTTCCAAGGGGGCCCACTACATAAATAACAAAAACGAAACGTGTTACATTCAGTTAGACAGAGTGCGGCAGACATTTTTGAGAATGCCTCGTAACATTTTTAAACATGACAGTCTTACTAGTAAACCGAGACGGCTCTATGTATTCTGTGCAAGAGGTCGAGTGATCGAGATTCGTCTTTCAGTACCATGAGTGATTACAAGTTGACGATTCAATTTTGCAATCAAAAATGTCGACTGATTCCACAAACAGAGAAACGAATTCAAGAAAGAGATACTTGAACGAAGAACATAAATTTAGGAGGAAAACATGTGGTATCAGCATGCACATGTAGATGGGTATCAATTGTTAAACTTTGATTTATGTTGAACTTGACCTTCGGTCTTGAATAAGAAGTTACCGTACCATGCTACGGGTTAACTTAAAGATATGAGACTGCGAATCAATGGCAGTACTTACCTCAACCGCATGAGTGTCAAACACAGGCGGCCCCTTACACGTGACTATCCGTCCAAACTCATCGGTACTCCCTTCGGGCAGTGGTTCCGCCTCGGGTTCTGGATAAGACATCAGTCCGTGGTACGGCTCCGGCTCAGGTTCAGGTTCTGAAGTCACGTTCAAGGTGTCATTCGACCCGCCTGTGTCCATGAGCATGTGGCAGCCAGGTGGGTGCTCGTCCAAGTTCAGCTGTTCTTTCAATATCCCGCTGCGTTCGGGACGGGAGAAATGTTGATAGTAAAAATAAGACGTGATTATCTTGTAAGACGTTACAGCTATAAAACTTAAGACACTCGCTAAGCTGGCTGTGGGTGATCGTTTATTGAGATGACTTCTACAGACACAGCCAATAGTTAAGTAACAAAAAGCTGCCTTAAGAAGTAAACTCTTCGAGAAGATCTGGCGGAATAGGTCTCATAAACTTTTAAGAACAAATCCCTGCAAAGTTTACTCAACTGTCGGCATATTTGATGTCACACTTCAAGCTAGTTCAAAACAGTGATGATCATGCACGTTAAATGCAGACGTAAATTCTGAATAGCATCTAAAAATTTAGTTTGTCTTTATAAGAATGACCACAATACAATACACGTGCAACACATGCAGCATTTGCTAGTATTGTGAACTAGATATAAATAGATAACATACTAATATTACAAAACACGTAGCAAAACATATACCGCATAACGTGCTAAACAGTATATATTGCTTATTCTCGCGAGACGGTGGACGATATCGACTTTCGCGTGCATCTACTAATGACCCCATGTTTACGGAAAATTGACGCATGTCAGAAGCGAGTGGTCAGTTTAACACCCTACACGAATGCCGAAGATTCGTATGGCAAATGTATTTTCACATGGACTCACAACGTCTATCTTTACATTTAAGAGCGTACTTAACGGAGAAAGTAAAAGAAGGGGCAAGAATAAACCTGTGAGGTCTCACCGCATGGGATGAAGCAGCATAAGGCAGTAGAGGATGAGGAAGAGGTGGTGCGTGTACCAGAACAGCTCGTAGTTCACGGTCCGGATAGCCATGGAGGACGTGCTGACAATCAGCATCAGTAATAGGACCATAGCCACACCGGTCAGCCCTGGAACTGTGGTGGGCATTAAAAAAGACATCGTTTGTTTTGTATTGCATACCAAGTTAACCTCTTTATGGCCTTACACAACAGGTTTGTATTCACTCGAAAAGCTCAGTTCAATAGTCTAGGGAAACACTGGAGAAACAAACCTAGCAAAAGAGGAGATATCTCCTGTGCGTATCTTCCCTTTTCCCTAGTCAGAGAGTTCTTTTTGTTTGCTTTGGAGGATACATATCCGAAAACGTTTCTTCATCGCCAATTAGAGACTAGGATTGCAATGCGTTTTGCATGAGTTTCATGGTAATCAATCACTGCTAGGAAGAATCACAATAGACAAGTGTCCCAGTATGTGTCTTCTGTATGACTTAGCTTTGCGAGGGCGTACAAGCTGCAGACCCTAACAGATTTGATTTACTTACAACGATGACCGAGAAGAACCAGTACTCTTTTGGATAAATGTGGCAGGTTCTTTAACGTGTTAGATGTGTAGTTGTTCTCCATGCAACGTTCTATCAAAGGGCGTCCTACGTATAAACAATATTTATAAAAAGGTTAAATGTCTTAGCCAGCAAAATTCTGGAAAGATACATTCAATGTATGTTTTATTTGACCACTTTATAGAATAGAAATAAAACATACTGAATCTCTATGTCCATTGCTTTGAGGTATTTGCCGATGGTACTTAGTGTACTATAAGAACAACAAATAAGGTGACAAGACAATAAATAGATAATACCTGTCGGAAGTAGCACCTGTATTGGGTCCTGTAGAAGAAAAGCAAAGAAAACAATTTACAAAATGTACAAAATTATGATAGTTTGTGTAGTTGGAAAAGAATAACACAGTCAAACTGAATAAGTTAGTGTCTTCCATCACAGAATCAACATTGGTACTTTTCGATTCGATTGTAAGAAAATGAAATAGTCATTCCGAATTGTTTATCTATACTTTCGTGGGCAAAATCACCTGTTTGGGATGCGCAGCTGCGTTAACACCTGGATACTTCACGTTGTAATGTTCCGAGAAGTTCAGGGCGTTGTAGAAGTGCCCTAGACAGTGTGTTGCTGGAAAAAAGAAATATATATTTAAAATCTACCCTCTTATATACTCAAGCTCTCTTTTATAGTCTTTACCTAAAGTCTCTGTCCGTCTAACTGACATATCGAAAAAAATGATGTATCGTATAAAGTATTACGTAGGACGCCAAGTAATCTCCAAGCAGATCCTACGGTAGAATAAGATAGTATCAAAAGCTGTCAGAGGAGTGAAGCTGGCCTAGGAGTGTGTTATTTGCTATCGGTGGCTTGTGCCAGCTTTTGATGCTATCTTATACTACGGTTTAGTATCAAAAGCTGGCAGAGGACTGAAGCCGACCTAGGGGATGTGTGTGAAACCGGCGCCCGTTTGACTCCATTTGGCCAGCTATACTCCTTGGCCAGCTTTGATACTATCTCATGGCACCAAAGGGTCTGCTTGGAGGCTAGATGCCAAGGGCAATTCCAAAGTCAAACAGAAAGACGTACTAGAAACAATGAAGAATCTATTGCTCAGTATACCACTTTGTTCTCATATTCTCATTTCTTCGACCTTCCTAGCCACTTATCAGATTTCATCATGAAGTCATCTTTTTTTCTTGGCCATTTTTATCCGCACACTCGCATCATCTGGAGTGCCCAGATGATGTCATCCATGTGATTGAATAAACATGGCACGAAAAGGCGGTATGTTAGGGCTTGAGGCATGTTCGTGACCTTGTCTAATGACGAGAGAAATGTCAGCCTCTTTTCTTATCAACAGAAACGTTGTCCATCGTTAACCACTGTGACTTTCTCGGCAAGACCGTCTGAACCGTGGAGACGGTCGAGTCTACCTCCTCCCTCTACATGACGTCACCAACACATCACTTCCAGATGCTGTAAGATCCTCACAAAACAATTCGACCTTTTTTCCTGTTGTACTACCTTGAGATCAAGACATTGTATTTATTCGAAACCTGTCATGTTTCCGATCTTTTGTTCGTTTGTTTTGCATTCCCGGTAAACCGCCTTATGGCGTAACACACCAGGTTTGTACTGAACTGTACACATTGCATATCCAGACAGATTTATTTGATCAACTCACACCGGGAAGAACCCCTACTCTATTCGATAAGTGTTGTGGGTTCTTAAACGTGCTCGATGTGTGGCTCTCCTCTAACACGGGTCCTATTCTAGGGATGGCCCTAACCGAAGCTCGGTACTCATTTTAACTTGAGTGAAGTGACGAAAGTTGTTTCAAACACCTTTACCAAGGGTATAAGATCAGTGGCACATCAACGGATTCGAACCCAGAACCTCTGGGTTGTGAATCGAACATCCATTGGGAAAGACATGTACACTTTACACGTTTTTCCTCACTTCAATCGGGTGAAAATAATGACCTTGATCCGACTAGGTCGTTCCCTCTGATAGGACGTTAAATGGAGGTCCCGTGTTTGAGGAGAGCCACACCTTGAACACGAACCCACCAGACTTCTCGAAAAGAATAGGGGTCATTCCTGGTGTGAGTGGATCAGTTAGCCATGCAGTGTGTACTCTTCAGTACAAACCTGGTGTGTTACGCTATGAGGCGGTTTACCTTGTATGCAAAACAGTCTCGAAAATTGAAGAAGAAAAAAATGGGAATAGTTGATGCTGCATTGGCAAATTCAGAGATTTTGTGTGGCGGTCTCAGGGAACCTGACTGAATTTTGAGAGTTGATATATATTGTATTCGTGAACGTTCAAGATATAGCAACTTATTAGACACACATGAGAGTGTTGTACAGCTCCTTATAAAAAGCTAGAGCTAGCCTTTGCCCCAGTCTAGCCATGCTCTCTAATATGTCTTTCCGACTGACTGACTTGCACATGCCGTTTCAAATCTCTGTAATGATGTTATCGTAAATCATGTTAGTTCAGCATCCAACCCTCATCAATCAAGGCCACAAACAGCTGACAACTGTTTCTATGGACGTTTTCAATCAGCTAAGAGTGAAAGGAAACCGGAGAACTTAGTTTACACGGAAATGGGTTTAGTAACAGTAAGCTAATCCTGCCCCTTTAGCCTTTACTATATACATCACGTCCGATCAATCTGTTATAGTCAGAACAACTGACGGTGACCGTGAACAGGGAGCTAATGAAAGAAAAGTTGACATGCTGGCAATTGTCCGTCAAGAGAGGTCTAAAGAGACCAAGCTTAAGTGGTCATAATTACTTGCTGTAAGAATACAGTGTATAGTTCTTTTTCTATACATGTCACGTGCGATTAACATGTTATACGCTGGAAAAGTGAGTGATCGTGAGTAGGGTGTAGAGTTGGCTATTGACAGCAGGGTGATCCTGTCAGCGAAAGAAACATTTGAAGTGTTATCAAACAGGATGATCCTGTTAGCAGTGCGTGGTAGTATTGTTGCACTGTTGAGAGGATGATCCTGGGAATAGCCTGCAGGCGTTATTTTGATGAAGAACATTGTCGGTAATTGTCCGCCAAAGGTAATCTCCAAGCAGATATTGCGGTGGCATAAGATAGTATCATAAGCCGGCAAAAGGAGTTAATCGGCCACCGCGGTGGCTAAGTGACTCCTTCCCCAGCTTATGATACTATCTTTAATATGCCACCACAATATCTGCAAGGAGATTACGTCAAAAGGACCGTAAGGTATTGTCTACTTACCGGCGGCCACACATATAGCTGCCCCGCACAGCATGTGGAACTTCCTGCTGCCGTCTAGAACCCGCCGTGCCTTCCGTCCAACGCACTGGAGAATAAAATATCGGGTTGATACACGTACAGGTTTCTTTTTTATTACGTAAAATGCAGAAGGTAACAAGTCGTCAATTTGTTTACTCGTCACAATTAATGAAATAGACAATTAGAGTTATCCTTATACCATCACAATTAATAACAAAATACAACACGTTCTAACACGTAAGACATCATAGCTAGTGCTATCTTATTAGCGACGTTCCCAGCTTTCCAGGTTCATTCACAATTGCAAGATGTAGAATTTGAAGCTTGGGAAACTACCACATGCTCTGCAGAGTCATTCGTTGCGATTACAACGAGACACATTCAAAATTTTAGAAACTATGCGTCTTGAAAGATGAAAACTACTAGTATGCCCTAGGTTACTTTGGTTTTATATCCATCTTTCTGTCGTTCTTTAGCCTTTTGTCTAGTATTGGGATTTTATTTTATTACAAAATCAGCAATGGCTTTCACCTGCGTATGTTTCTATGTCTACCAGAAGATGTCTGATCAGAGACGAAAGCAGATGGGGCTTAAGTAGTGTGTGGTAACAAAAAGAAAAGTTGAATATCATATTCTCTATTCTACAAACCTAATGAAATTATTTTTGGAACTTATTTCGTCATTGGTTTTGTATCTTATCTTTGCAGATGCCCCTCTTGTGCAATGCCAAATGCTTCTTTGATTTTCGCTTTTCCTTCTTGAATCACTGTAAATAAAACTCCGTTGTTACCTGTGTTGACCCCCTGATGACGGCCAGTACAGTCCTACACATGGGCAGCAGGATGAGGCCACAGTTCAGGTTCAGGACGGAGGCAGAGGCACGGGACACGCACAGGCCCACCTGGGGACACAAGGGGTGACGTCATCATTATCACACGTCATCGAATGACGTCATTACCACCATGTCTTTAATGACATTATTATCATAGATCAATCACAGACGATGAATGAGCTTTTGGTGATAGCCCAGCTGTATACTCCATCGACCAAAAAACACACTTAATGTAAAAGCAGACATTTTTGCGGTGGTTTTATGTTCGCGGTTTTCGCGTTGCCATTTCACCACGAACTTAAAATCACCGCGGACGTTTTCCATGGCAGTAAGAGACTACAGTGCATGGTGCTACCGCGAACTTAAAACCACCGCGAACTGAAATGCATTTACAGTATACGCATACTGTATACTGTATACACACTTATTTTCACATGGACTTAATTTCGCGATAGAATAGTACTAATACAGTTGAAACGCAAATTCGGCCGATGTCGTGATTTAGTGAAGTCATCACGAAAATAAAAACAACCTAACACATGTCAGGACCTACTGTGCTTCAGCACATGTAGAAATGTGTCACTTCTCCTGAGAAACATACCGTGGCCGACTGGGACAAATGATTCAAACACTTCCGAGCCTAATTCCAAGAGTCCCGCGGCAGATTCCAACACTTCCGAGCCCAGTTCCAAACAGCGCGGCAGATTCCAACACTTCCGAGCCCAGTTCCAAACGGCGCGACAGATTCCGACACTTCCGAGCCCAGTTCCAAATGGCGCGACAGATTCCAACACTTCCGAGCCCAGTTCCAAACGTGCCGCGGCAGATTCCCACACTTCCTAGCCCAGTTCCAAACGGCGCGACAGATTCCAACACTTCCGAGCCCAGTTCCAAACGGCGTGACAGATTCCAACACTTCCGAGCCCAGTTCCAAACGTGCCGCGGCAGATTCCCACACTTCCTAGCCCAGTTCCAAACGGCGCGACAGATTCCAACACTTCCGAGCCCAGTTCCAAACGGTGCGACAGATTCCAACACTTCCGAGCCCAGTTCCAAGGGTCCCGCGGCAGATTCCAACACTTCCGAGCCCAGTTCCAAACGGCGCGGCAGATTCCAACACTTCCGAGCCCAGTTCCAAACGGCGCGACAGATTCCAACACTTCCGAGCCCAGTTCCAAACGTGCCGCGGCAGATTCCAACACTTCCGAGCCCAGTTCCAAACGTGCCGCGGCAGATTCCAACACTTCCGAGCCCAGTTCCAAACGTCCCGCGGCAGGGTTTTCCAATCGTGCCGCGACAGATTCCAACACTTCCGAGCCCAGTTCCAACAAAGGCAGTAGGCCATCGAGTTTTTGTTGAAATCAGTATTAGTTTGCTGTAATAAAAATTCGACTCTAATGAACTCAAAGTGTGTACTCGGTCCACCATGGGATTCCCGAGAATCATACACTATTAAACATACACTGTGTACTCGGTCCACTGAAACATTCCCGAGAATCGTCATACACTTACACACACCGTGCACTCGGTCCACGGAAAGATTCCCGAGAATCGTACACTTACACACACTCGGTCCACTGAAAGATTCCCGAGAATCGTACACTTACACACACCCGGTCCACTGAAAGATTCCCGAGAATCGTACACTTACACACACTCGGTCCACTGAAAGATTTCCGAGAATCGTACACTTACACACACTCGGTCCACTGAAAGATTACCGAGAATCGTACACTTACACACACTCGGTCCACTGAAAGATTTCCGAGAATCGTACACTTACACACACTCGGTCCACTGAAAGATTTCCGAGAATCGTACACTAACACACAAACTGTGTACTCGGTCCACGGAAAGATTCCCGAGAATCGCACACTTAGCGGTTACAAACACACTGTCGATTCCAAAGAATCATACATACGAACGGTTGCCGAAATCACCCGAAGTTTGCCGAACACCGACTTCCGAACGCTTTGGTGTTAAAAACAATAATGAATAATAATAAATAAGGGCTATCAATGCAAACCAGGGGCTAATTTGCATGATTAATATAATTAATGAGCACAGTTTATTAAGCCACAGTATTTCATAATACTAGAACACTTAAACATGACAAATGTAACTAGAAAAGAGAGAAATATCGCTAGACATCAATTATGCAAATTGTTACCTAATTTACACAATTAATGAGAAATTGTTATTACAGTGTTAAATGACGAAAATTCCATTCTTCCGAAGCCACAGTATTTCATAATACTAGATCACTTAAACATGACAAATGTAACTAGAAAAGAGAGAAATATCGATAGACATCAATTATGCAAATTGTTACCTAATTTGCATAATTAATGAGAAATTGTTATTATAGTGCTAAATGACGAAAATTCCATACTTGCGACATTTGGCAGCAACATGTACGTTAAGTTGAACATGCATACGTAATTCATGTAAATTAGGGTCTCATTTACATAATTCATGAGAAAATGCTACAATAGATTTCTTTGCTAAGACTTTCATACTTTGAACACATTGTTATTCTTTGAATTATTATCTGGTGCATTTGCAGCCAGTAGGTACCCAATGTGTTTCGTAATGAGGCTGATTTACGAACTATAAGCTATAGCAATAATCTAATTGCTATAATAGAACCTATTTTTCACTACATGTTGTAATCATAATAGTCAGTACATATCATGTTGTACAGTTTTTCAATGTCGAAAAAGCCTCTCTTGCATTGGTAACTTCAAGTTTAAAATCCCTATAAAAGGAATGGTTCGTTCTATTCATTTTATCGTAGACTCCAATCATAACAATCACCACCTGCGTTTCATCTGACCTACCTAAACTCAAATCAGTTGGGCGAGGACAATGCCCGCAACCCGAATCCGACAAACAAGGCACCAACCACAAACTCGAGTCAGGAAAACGCAGAAAACGCCCGGAAACTGAGTTATTTGTATCATGTACATGTACAGTATTTTACTTTCTCTGGACTGAAAGACTGGGACCGCCATAGCCATGCAATCTGAGCACTTTCTCGTCCTTATTAGGTTGTCTTGCCATGGACGTTTAGTCATAGAAATGATATTTTTACTTCCCTTTCTTCTGCTTATTTTTGTAGAATTCCACAGTATTAAGTATAGGTAGGGTATGCCCTAAAACGTTAGGGTGTTACATCAAACAAGTGGATTTACACAACGCAGATTATCCATTTCAATTTATATAACTTTAGGTGATGTGACAAAGGGCCGTTCATGTCATGTGGCGCCGACCATCCGCATGCATCATTGGCGAATGGCCTGCGATTGGTTAAATAAGCCAGTGCTTGCCTTGCATTGTATCTATTTACAAGCGTTGTGCAATGAACTTTGACTTGCCTTTTTCTAGCCCTCCGTAAGAACCACTGACTCATTCCTTTCGCTTGCTATCCGTCTTAAGCAAACAAAAAGAATGAGTCAGCGGCAACTACAGAAGATGGTGCCTATCCTAGGCATAGAAACAGAGTCCTAGGCTCATTTTCAGCTGCAGTGCCGTAATGAACTGCTACCTCTGGCCGTGTGCTGCAATCAATTTCATTATCTCAGATAACCAATCGTACAACAGCATTCCTTTGACCAATAACACCGGCGGATTTTCTAGACTAGACCAATCGTGTATAGACTAGCCCCTGTGGTTACCTGTCTGAAACCCCAAAGTGTCGCGTCGTTCGTCTGCCAGCCGTCTGATGTGACAGACATACCTCGCAACTCCCATTACAAAAGGGCATCACGGCCGCTGTGAATCCTTTGTACTTCAAGCCGTGTCTAACCCAAGACAACAGGTTAGTAGGGTCGTTTTTCACATAGTGCATTTATGTGTTTTAAGCAAGTTATCAACAGTCCAATGTAATGCCAATAATTGGCAACGTTAACGTTGAATTCTTTTGTGAACGTTGGTGGACATAAAAACGCGGACCTACCGCCGGTGCTTACATGTAAGGCCTCACTGTGCTATATCAATTCGACCGATCGCTGTTGTTGTTTACATCCGGGGCATTCGACGGCTGGCGCCTACCAGAATGGCAGTAGATTGGATTAAAAATTCATATTTGAATTAGCAGATCAAATTATTGGTTAATATGTAAATCAATCTTTTTCCAAACACCTGCTTTTTGCCTACCACTGCGTCACCGTGAGCGTGACAACAAAGCAAGAAGACTGTCTCGACCTAATTGCAATAATTTCGCTTTGTTACTTCCAGGATCTTATTGGTGCCATCAAGACGGATCAACTGCAGCTGCAATGTTCATGTTGGGACTTATCCCGGTGAGAGGTTGTCCGATGCCATCTCCACGGCTAGCTGTACGGTGAAGTCCAGGAGATCGGTGCTCGTGTGAAAGCCCTGTCGGAGGACCCGAAACTAAGTTAAGTTCTTGTGTGTTTTATGGGGTGTGAAACGGAAACATATTGTAGAGATGGTCTGGGACTAACTTGTCGGCATGATAGGAAGTAAACGATTTGTGCGGTCTCTTATGTATTAAACTATAGGCCGGTGTCTCTGACATCGGTCTGTGGTAAAGTGCTCGAACACATCGTGCACAGCCACATGATGAAACATCTAGACACTCATGGCATTCTGTCCCTAGCGCAACATGGTTTCAGAAAGGGTCTGTCCTGCGAGAGCCAGCTGGTGCTTACCCTCCAAGACCTGGCCAAAAACATGGACCAGAACAAACAGGTCGATGCCGCGGTGGTTGACTTTAGCAACGCATTCGATACCGTGCCTCACGAACGTCTGCTGAGCAAACTCGAGCACTATGGCATTTCTGGCCTTCTTCAGTCTTGGCTTAGGGCCTTCCTTGCGGAGAGAACCCAGAGGGTTGTCTTTGACGGTGGAACATCTCAAGTACCAGCCAATTTTCGCCCGCACTGACACCTACAAATTCTCATACTTTCCCAGAACAATTCCGGAGTGGCACCCCCCCCCCCCCCTCGCTACTCAGTGCCCCACGCGGGGTCATCTGGGGGTACCTATGATGATGATGATGATGATGAATTACAACAAAACAAGAAGGCTGTCTCGACCTAATTATAATAATTTCTCTTTGTTGCTTCCAGGATCTTATTGGTACCATCGAACCCGGATCAACCAGGGGACCTGAAACTAAGTTAAGTTGTTATTTGTCTTATGGGGCGTGAAATGGAAACATATTGCAGAGATGGGCTGGGACTAACTTGTCATCGGCATGATAGGAAGTAAATAATTTGTGAGGTTACTTTAACTTTAAAAAATCTCTTGGTTGATGGTAAGGCGCTTGAGTGTGTTTTGTTGACATCTCGAGTGATGATGCAGGTAGGGGTTTATATCAGGACATTTTGTAAATGGAGGCTCCTTTTGCACTCGGTCTTCAGCCCGTTTCTGTGTTGTACAGGCCTGGTGTGTGGCTGATTTGGTTTCTGTGACTGTGTCGATGGCCGGGATTGTATTCGGCCAGTTACTGTAAATTCTGTTGTTTTTTTTTAAACAGGGACTTCCCTGATTCACCATCTGTTGTCATTTCTGTTTTATGTCGTGGTCAGTGGTTGTCGGGAACCTAGACCATTACATAATCTGCCTTGTGTCGTTATCTTGGGTCCCGAACCAAGAGAACGACACAGGTCAGAAAGGAAAACAGGTGGCTGAAGAGCCTATTTAATATCAATAGCACTAGACTTCTCGGCGTCGACACAGTTACAGAAACCGAATCAGCTATTCAATGGGCTTGTATAAGGCAGAAACAGACTGAAGCCATTACTCTCAAAATTGTAACCAAAACAAACGGCAGCATTACTTGGAATTTCAGCAAAGCGCACTCTTGTGCTTTCCATCTTTCAAGAGATCATGAGTATTCCCGCTATTTCTATGTTAAACCAAGAACTGAAATTACAATCACAGATCAAGTTAACTTCCTGTCATGCCTCATTCACATAGCTAAGCTTACTTTAAGTATTAGGTATAGTCTTTACCATATTTCTTGGTGAAGTTTCATTTTTGTCTCGTCTTTTATACTGAGGATCATCGTACCGTAAGAAGAAATGTCTGGACGCGGAAAGGGTGGCTAGGGCTGGCGAAGGAAGGTGCCGAACGTGAACGATTCGCAGTCTTCCCACACATATGACAAGGTATCGTATCGTATTGTGTGAAAGCAGTTTTTGATTATAGCTAGGACAACGTTCTTTGCCAATGAATAACAATTCATTTGTGTTGGCAAGTTTAAGTTTATAGTTTCATTTTCAATGTTTGTACCCGAACAATTAATGCTCAGTACTTAAATTAATGCTTGAATGACGCATATGAATACATTTGTATTATTGTTGGAATGTTTGTCAGGTGGATCATGGAAAAGTTTGTCGTACGCATTCTTCATCTGAATATCAGATAGTCTGTATAGAGGTTTGGGGTGTTCCGTTTCTAGGTACTTGCCATTGGACAGGCCTTAATCCTTTGTGTTTGTGGCAGCGGTGGTACGGCACGCTGATGCATATGTCTGTTTCTTCTACCGATTTGTTAGAAATGACTGAACGTGGAAAGCAAGGAACGGAGTTGGATAATGGACGTGTAAAGCGTCACCGTTACTGAAAGTGATTCGTGACAACGTCTGGTGCATCACCAAGGCACGAGTCTTTCCGAGACATAGACAAGGTATTGTACTGCATTGTGTGTCCAGTTCGTATACTCGCCAATGGACAGCCGGCGTTGAACCAATTGTGTTTGTTGCAGCGGTAGTGAGGCAGTTCATGCTTGTCTGTTTCTTTTGCCGATTTCACAGCAAGGCCTGCCGGGAAAATGTGGGCAAAGGAGGTGCCAGGCATCCGAGGAGACAGTGGTCCTGGCGGAAGCCGTCTTGGTGCCACTTCCCATAGTTGGATTCGTTGAAAGTCGTCTTCATCAGCTTCTTGAGAAGACATTTCATAACTGGATGTTTAGAGGACAGTCCGTATGTCAATCATCTCTACAAGACCTGATGGACATCAGTCTTTCACGGACATATGACAAGGTATGGCACAGTGTGTTGTGTAAAATTAGGCAATCGGCCTAATGCTAGGCATGTTTGTAGCATTGTATCTTGTTTGCGCAGTATTGTCAGTCCGTATAAACCGACAGTAGTAACAATTGTAGGACTACCCGAAACGTTCTAATGGTGTTGTACTGTGTTTTGTGAAATTAGCTTTTCTTAATTGTAGGACAGCAGTCTTTTTCCTTTGTGCTGGTAAATTTAAGCTTACAGTTTCAATGTCTGGACCCGAACAGTGCTTTGGAGAGTTTTATTTCTATAATCAAAATTAGGACTGGTTGAACAGTTTGTGTGAAGTTGCTGATGCATATATGTTTGTTCTACCGATTTGGCAGAAATGCCTGGACTTGCTAAGGGCGAAGGAGCTGGGAATGTAGGCTTCAGGTGCTACCATCACTGACGGTGCCTCGTGGCAACATCCAGTTCATCACCAAGCCAAGGAGTCATTCAGTCTCTCCAAGGCTCCTTTTGAACGCAGGGCTTCAGTCCGTCTCTGTGTTATACAGGCCCAATGTGTGACTGGTTTGGTTTCCGTGGCTGTGTCTGTGTCGATGGTCGGCATTGTTTTTAGCGTTACTCTAAATTCTGTTTTTTAGAAAACAGGAACTTTCCTGGTTCACCATCTGGTGTCATATCTGTTTTATGTCGTGGTCAGTGGTTGTCGGGGACCTAGACCATTACATAATCTGCCTCGTGTCGTTATCTTGGGTCCCGAACCAAGAGAACGACACAGGCCAGAAATGAAGACAGGTGGTTGAAGAGCCTATTTGATATTAGTAGTTTAGTCCTTTAGACACACTATACTTTTTGGTGTCGACACAGTCACAGAAACCGAATCATTGCAGACAGAATGCAAAGTGTACATTACGTATATCAAGATGTTAGATTCATGTAGTTAAGCTTGCCTATTCCCATATTTTTGAGTCAAGCTTCATGTTGGTCTCGTATTGCAAAGAGGTTTGGAGATACTGAGCTGTGTAGACATGCGTCTTTTGTAAGTAGTCTTTGTTTTGAATATATCATATCATATCATGCCATTCCAGTGCAGGGTGACTGTCTTTTGTTGTCACTTAGCCTTTGTGTTAAAAATGCATTTCAATTGTATTATTGTAATTCAGTAGATCGATTAATATTGCCCGTTTATTGATGAGTATAGGTTGTTTGTAGCCTTTTAAATCAGTCATTTGGAAAAATCCCTACCTAAGGCTTAGGCTGACGCTGATACTAACACAAAGACACAGACACGCACACACACTAACAAACTAACCCTTCCAAACACACAATAACATACTGATGCAACATCTTTTTGTCGAACACTAATAATCAGCTCTGCCTAAGCCTTAGACTACAAAATAACTTTCTATTCTTCGTCAAGTACAAAGGCGCCAAGCTACCTCTATACCATGTAATGACAATGTTACATTTACTGATCTGATTTTGGCTCTGTTGGCCACCGTGTCCTAGAGTAAGGGTAATTGTTAATCTATGTATGGAGGATGTTAAGATTTCAGTTCAATTTTTAAAGTTTTATATAGTGCTTGTGTATTTTTCTCAATTCATTGTGTGTTTTTTAGATTTGCACACATATGTTTGCATATATTTATTGTCAATAATTGCTATCAAATAAACTGTTTGAAATCAAATGTGTAGTGTTTATTCTACACTAGTCGAATTGAAAGGAATGGATTGTTTCACCCTCCCCACACCCTCAACTAGACGTAAAATGGATAGTCCTACCTCCCAATATGAAAAGGTTGGGTTCCTTTCCCCAGACCCTTAACCCCACGTGAAATGGTTGGTCCCTCCTTCCCCATACCCTTTCCAAGAAACTTTAACCCCACGTGAAATGGATGGCCCTCATTCCATATCCTCAATCCCTTGTGAAATGGATGGTCCCCGTTCATAGATATTTAACGCCGCGTATACCCCATGCATATCAAATGGCTGGTCCCTCCCTTACCAGACCCTTAACCCCTTGTTAATGGATGGTCTCATTTTCCCCAGATCCTTAACCCCATGTGAAACGGCAATTTATAATTGTACCCCTTCCCTTCAATCTTAACATTTCCAATACATTCTGGTAGACTTGGTAAGTATTTATCTCCATGAAAATAGAAATATAGTTTTGGGTGTGTCTGTGTGTGTGTGTGTCTGTCTGTGTATTTGTCTGTGTGTCTGGATCTTTGTAGTGAGCATAACTCAAGAAGCTCTGGATGGATTAAGATGATATTTGGTATGTGGGTAGATGTTGGGAAGACGAAGGTCAAGGTCAATTTTGGGCCCCCTGGTTTATATTAGCTTTTCTTAAAGTCTTGGTAAAATTATTCATTGCCATATCCGACATTCCAGGGGATCAACTTTTGTCTTATGTTGAGTACGTTTTGTTTTAAAGAACTGCGAGTTCCTGTAGTGGATACTGCTTGTTACCCCCCCCCCCCCATCCTCCATTTATACCACAGAATTGATGCATTCTGGCCAAAGCACTCAGAGCTGGAATTGAACCCAGTTGTATAATCAATGAAAAACATTTATGATAGGTCACTCGTCACAAGAGATCACCTTTCTTGTTAACAGCAATGCTCTACAAACATCCATAAAACAATCTTCATACATACAGCCAGGCGAAATGATAGAACACAAATACAACACACTTACAACAACAATCATTAATACTTATAAACAATAAAACCGTCGCCATGGCAATAGTTTTTATTGCCACGCTTATTAGTCTGTGACCAGACCCTCTGGTCGACAGACTTTTAGTTTTGTCACGTTTACGCGCGTTCGCAGCTGTATCTGTATGTTCCCGTTGTCTGAATTCTATGTGGTTTGGCAGGTCCTTTGTACTGAGGTTGACGATGATGCACGTGAACTTTTTTTTGCGGCAGGTGGTTTTATTATGGATTTTATAAAAATAACACCCCTACAATTTGTTCGTCTTGCGGTGTTTTGGTCCAGATCCTCTGTATGTGGGTCACGGTGTCATTGGAATTTGTCAAGCAGATGCGTGGTGTTACCTGATCGTCAAAGTTATTCGCGTTCGCATCGGTATCTGCATGTTCCCGTTGTCGCATACGTACGTTGTTTGGCAGGTCATCTGCACTGAGGTTGACGATGATGCACGTTGTTTTTTTTTGTTGTTTTTGCGGCAGTTGGTTTTATTAGGGACGCAATAAAAATAACACCCCTACAAAATGTTCATCTTTCGGTGTATTAGTCCAGATCCCCTTTATATGGGTCATGCTGTAATTGAGATATTGCAAGCAGATGCGTGATGTTCTCTGGTCGTCAATGTAACGCGCGTTCGCATCTATATCTGCATGTTCCCGTTGTCGCATACGTTTGTGGTTTGGCAGGTTCTCTACACATAGTTGGACGATGATGCAAGGTGTTTTATTTTTTCGGCAGCTGTTTTTATTATGTATGTAATAATTTCAGAAATCACCCCTGCAAATTGTACGTTTCACAGTGTATTGGCCCATGTCTGCATATGGTGCCCGTTGAGGTAATTGGGTATAGTTAAGCAGATGCGCGATATGTGCAAGAATTTTACGCGCGTTTGCTTTCTACCTCTTATTCAACAAGTTTATCCGTACTACTTTATGTACCAGCATCATGGACCCCGGGATTCACCCATTAACACTGTGTCATGCTACCTTATGGCTTCACACTAGTTAAAAACTTATCGCACAGTTCATCATCAACAGCTGTGTGTTATCGTATGTGGGACATGGGAACCGACATCTAATGTTCCACTAATGACCCTGTCAATCAAATACCTCCTGTCGCCGTTTGCAATGAAGCGTGTAAGAATTCTCGTCCCAAATGAAGTTTAGCCATATTATATTCCCGGACTTCGACTAAGAAACATCAAGGTCCTATTCCGTGCTTCATACTTATTACGTCCATAACAGAAACATGTTAATACTTGGTGCGTTTGTTAGTCTGCCTGTCGGTCTTGTAGGTGTGTCTGTGTGTGAATGTGCCTGTGTATTAGAGTAGACCATCCGGTAACTTATCGTCACCATATCTTTTTGACTTTGGCCACATGTTATCTCACAATCCATACCTGTTTAGTAAGATTCACATGACACAGAAATATTAGGCAACTTTAGATACAACGATATATCTAACACCATGAAAAGAATCATATAGGATATAAGCACAACGTCACACACCAAAGAAGACAAAACAACCAACATATACCAGACCGACGTCACAGACTATGTTACCTACGGTCACTTGTTTCTATTAATTTAACTTACACAAATTTTAGAACAAGATTTTTTTAAATGTAGCCTGGTACCCAGCCGTACGATAGCTCCTGAGTCCCTTCTGTCCTCTCTGCAAATTTTTATTTCCACTTATGATTTAAAAAAAGTGTCTGGATACCAAGCTACAAAAACAGTGACTTCCTCTGTATCTTTTAAGTGGACTTGTATTTTAACATTGAAATCAAATCATATGAAAAAAATTGAACCAGCCATGTTTCTACCTTTTCTCATAGCAATAAAAACAAATGTCAATGTCACAATACAATCATGATATGAAAGTGTGTCAGACTAAGTCTACATTGTGCTGCAATCTGTTTCAATGGCTGGGAAACCCTTACAGATACATATCCACAGCTGTACAAATACATCTTGTATTGTTTTGCAATAAAAAAGATACATCGAAAAGAAATATCCATCACAGTGCCTTACCACAAGTAATGCACTTTTTAGTGAGCCCTGGTTTCGGGAGCGCAAAGCCCAGTTCGACGGTTGGACACCATGCCTCGGCACGTTTGGAACTGGGCTCGGAAGTGTTGGAATCTGCCGCGGCACGTTTGGAACTGGGCTCGGAAGTGTTGGAATCTGCCGCGGGACGTTTGGAAAACCCTGCCGCGGCACGTTTGGAACTGGGCTCGGAAGTGTTGGAATCTGCCGCGCCGTTTGGAACTGGGCTCGGAAGTGTTGGAATCTGCCGCGGCACGATTGGAACTGGGCTCGGAAGTGTTTGAATAATTTTGTCCCAGTCGGCCACGGTAGAAACAGCTGATTTCTGTAGAAACACGCGCCGTGTATTTATTTACAACAGTCTGCTAACCCGAGCCATTCTTTACCCCAAGGCGTTGATAGATTGGAGTTTGTGTCGTCTGTAGCCTCTCTTGTTTCAAATGTACGTCTGTTCTAACACTGGCTATTGTTTTCTTAGAGATCATGATGAGGAGTCAAAATTTTACTTTACTACAGTTCTACTGGCATATATGCCCTTACTCTGGGGGGGGGGGGGGTTGATCTCGCTGGGTTTGTCCTAAGTTTTGACAGATCGATAGACGAATTTCATAGAATAAGAAAAACAGTTACGCTTTGTGTAATTTGTTGTCTTTTCAGTCATTCTTGCGTACGATGTGAAAGTTTTGAAGGACCTTTTAATCGGATGTCTGACAGCGATTGAACGACGATTCACTGAAGTGCAAATAGCTAAGTCTACTGTTGGCTGTTAAAACTTACATTCCAAGCAGAGGTTCGCGGGGAAGATTGTGGCTTTCTTTTAATAAGTGCAGTCACACGAGCGTGTATGTTAAGTTCATATGAGGTTCATATTAATATTTTTCATACACAGTCTTATGCAGAATACGCACCTACATCACAACGCATCTTAATCGTGTTGTGCCAGTTTTAGGTACGGGTACTGGGCCGTACTGTGCGTAAGCCTGTTTAGGCTAAATCTAGCACAAAATGACACATGATCGAGGTATACACTCTTCCGTGATCGTCACTTTTCATATATAATCTTTACTGACACGACAAAAGTACAGTGACTTTCGTAAGGTCTACATTGTATAACAACTACTTACAGTACAACTAAACACACTCATACCTATAGATATCCATATATGTGTGTTAAGTTGTGCTGTAAGTAGCTGTTTAAAAATATACATATAGACCTTACGAAAGTCGCTGTACTTTTGTCGTGTCTCAATAAAGATATATACATATATATATATATATATATATGGATATCTATAGGTATGAATAAATCAACATATAGGGTCTAGCATGTCATTTACACTGTTGGTTTCATATATTCACAGTTACGAAGTTTACTTCAATTGAAGCATTTTATTTTGTCTTCAGCCCTCCAAAAAAAGCTTTACAAAAACGCTCGACTGTTCAACTGAGACGCCTTTTGACAAAGTTTTGGTGTCTGACAGACAAACCCTCTATGAGTTATCATAAATATACGGCGCCATATCGGGGATTAAACTAGAGTCAACACTCGCACAGTTGGTGCACAGATCACATGTCACTGACCCGGATTGTTTATCACGTCTGTGTTTGGAAACGGAAGAAATGTTTGTTTGCTGGCAGGATTTGAAAACGAAACATCTGTGGCCAGCAAGAGATATAAAGGCGTACTCAGAGAATAAACTGTCTGGACTCTGAAGCCAGATAAATCACCTCAAAAGTGTATACCAGCATATGCTTTGTCGTTGGGTTGTTTCGTCGTATGATATTCAGTCTGGCTATAAGTATAACCATTAGAATGAGACCCACCTGAGCCTGTCCAAAGAATTCATTCAGTTATATGGCCTGATCTGAAGCTACTAATACCATTTGACAAATGTGACTGACTAAACCATTAAAATGACAAATTAAATGCTCGTAAGCTTTCGGAAAGTTCGGCCTCTTGTGCTTAGTGTGGCAAAAATGAGCATTGTTGTTGCTGTAAATCTTGTAGTGTCTAATGGTACGTAAATTTCTTTGCAGGGTACTATTTTACCGAGGGTTGCAATCCCTTCATCCCCCCGTATCTTGTAACGTGGTAGAGGCACGTCTTCAATTCGACGCTTAACTCAACTTATTGACTTATTCATATCTTTAGATATTCATATATGCTCGTTTATATGTACTGTAAGTATAGTTACGTTGTGTCAATAAAGATTTCTCTTTTATCCTTGCGAATGGGACCCAGTCCTAAACGATACTAGTATGTCGTAACCTCGGGACTCCAACCATGGTCTCTCAGTCATGTTAGCCCTTATTCAGTTATTGTTATGTTAACTAGGGCGTTTAGCTTTACTCTGTACCCCTATTTTGTACTTTGTGCAATGCTTGTTGCCATACATTGTATCTTGTATAATTTTTATGCAATAAAGTTCTTCTATGTTATCAACTACTTGGAATCAGGAGTTCAATTGCGTGATCCACTAACATGTTTAACCCTAACATTTTGCACTCCAAATCCTACGCAGGTACAAATCTTGGCTGTGTTCCTTGTAAAGAGATCCAGACAAGTGTGACAACATGGTAAATTGGTATAACAACAAAGAGGCGGAGAAGGAGGAGGAGATGGACAGTTTGGAGGCATTCAGATTAAATATTTGTGACCGATGTCTGAACCCTGCGTCTAAACACTACAAGCAGTGCGATGTGAGAATCCGACGTACAGTCTCCAACACAACACAAGGCTTTTCCCTCTGTTTATAGTCTGGATGCCAGACTGTTTCCAGGGCCATCTCCTCCGCCAGCGCAGAGGGCTTTATAGCCTGGTTACGAGACATCAGCCCGATCTCAAAAATATCTATCGGCGTCCCTACACGATAGATATTTTTTTGAGATTGGGCTGGGGTCTGGTATCCAGGCTATTAAAGAGGGCTGAACTAGAGACTTATAAATCTCAAAGCAGATGTGTGGAATCGGCCCAGTCCTGTTGTTTAAATTATTTGAAACATCTAGTGCATCTTCAACTTTCTAGTGGCGCACTTTCTTGAACTCTTCCCCTACATGACTTGGTATCTAAGGTACACCACTAGGAATAAGTAAATAAAAACAAGATGTTTTCCTTTTCATCGTGTATAGTCGGTAGTCATTTTCAGCATAAAATCATTATGCTCTCTCGGTCACTTCCCGATCCAAAAACGAAGCGACCGAGAGAGCGTAGTTAAGTCCAGATATCTTTTCTGGTAAAGTAAATAAACATTGAAATGAAAAGAGCCGGCATCTAGGCTAATCATTTTGAGTCAAAATGCTCGACACCCGCAAACAGTGTAGACAAATAGAAGATTACATGACGACACACATGTACGCAAACAAATGACTTTGTCTCATAGCCCGCGGCCGGTCACCATTCTTCTCAGGTCGGCTTTCTAATAGGGCTCTTTTGCCCGACCCAGTCTGTTAAGTATCGGCCTGTTTCTGTCAGCTTGTCTTGTTAGCTGGCACCAGAGCTTTGCGATAACGTTAAATCTTCCTGGCGTGCGCTAATGAACTAGGCGGGCGGGCTAGCTCCCAGCACCGTAGGGATAGCGACAAGCTCCCGATGGTATGGCTACCAGGCTATCGCCTCAGAGCTCCTTTGTGAAAACAAAGTACAGAAGGAGTCAGATCAAGTTGATTAGATACACCACATGTAGGGAACACTAAGCCGTCTGTTGGGAGAGAAAAACAGACGGCTTAATTTGACATCGAGACAGCCGTTATCAGATATCAGGGTTTCCCCGGTTTACAGGAGCCGCGCTCAAGGACGGAAGTCCGGCCGTCCGGTCAAGACAGGACCGCAAGCCAGCAAAATTAGTCTGGATACCGGACGGTTTCCAGGGTGAACACTAATCTCCAAGCAGATCCTACGGTAGCATACTGGATAGTATCAAAAGCTGGCAGAGGAGTGAAGCTGGCCTAGGAGTGTGTTTCGCTAGTCTCAAACCGGTGCCGGTGCCCGTTTGACTCCATTTGGCCGGCTTTACTCCTTGGTCAGCTTTGATACTATATCTAAGGCACCGTAGGGACTAGTGTTTCGCTACCAGGGCCGGTTTCACTCCTATGCCAGCTTTTGATACTATCTTATGCTACTGTAGGATCTGCTTGGAGATTAGGTAAACACAGCTAGGCTAGCTATCGGCTACAGAACCAACGTGCTCCTCAGGAAATGTTACCACAAACACCTTCATCAGAAGGGTCTTGAGTGTATTCTTTGGGACTAAAGTTGGCAATGTAGCCGAAGAGTGTGGGTCCTGAAAATAGTCTGGAATCCAGACCAACAAAAGCTTGTTTCTCTGTTACTGTACATGTTTCTTGAAGTTATATTAATGTTCCGCGTTTGAGGATCTTCATAACAAAAGCAACTTTTTGGAAAACTACTTTTATTCACACGCTTGTATTGATTTAGGGGGTACCAGTTTACATGGCCTTATGCCAACCCTCTGGTCTCTTTCCTCTCGGTTCTAAACTTTGTTCATAAATGAATAATAATGAAAGCCTTTAATAAAATGGCTTTATTGCACATGTGTGCTTAGTATAGCTTACAGTTATAAAATGCACATTCATAATCATACATTCAGAGCAGTCCAGCACAGGAACTTGAGACGGTGAAACTATGAAAACAAATCTGGGCAATATTGGATTTAAAAAGAATGTAATAAACGCCGACAAAACCAAACCCGGCCTAACATTTCAGCCAGTCAAGGTCACCGAAATTTTGAATGTAAACTGAAGACAGAGTGCTGTAAGAATGCGCTTTTTGTTTCTCAATTATTCCTTTTACACCCCAACTGAGGGGGTAGGCGAGCTGCAATAACAAACACGAACAAGGCTGAACAAAGAAAAAAAGAACGGTACCACGGTAAGTTTTCTAATACAGCCAAGAAACTGTCTGGGATCTCTGAATGGATGGATGAATGGAAGAAATTCGGGTGTTGAAGGCGAAGTAAAAATGTTTTGTGTTTCTGACCACAGTCCTGAAGGAAACAGAGAAGGCATTTATTTTCTTTTCTTTTTAAATTTTCTTTTTAGGTCACAGTGTGTGTGATCCAACAGTTATTAGATAGTCTGACAATGTAGAACTGTAACGCATAATTACACTACTAGTACTACAAATGTATTTTCAACGTTATATTTTATGCGGGTGTCACCATAAAGCTAGGTTCAGTCAAAACAGTTCATATCACTTTTCCTATTCAAACAGATGAGAAGCATGTGTTGGAAAATATTCTACAATGTTTTCGTCATTCATTATTCTATGTCGAAGATTTTATTTTGGACTGGACCCCCAAAAGCTTAGTAGGGGTCAGTCGGGTAACAGGAAACAAGACATATTTTTCCCTCGGCCTAAGGTTCTGAGATCTACCGTTTGCTAATGAACGGTATCAAATAACCGATCCGAGCCGTCTGTGCCCACTACGGTGAAAGGGCGAAGGCCGCACCGGGAATTCAAAGTCACCGGTCGGACTTGCAAGAAATCAACAGCACTAGACCATTGACATTGTTTCTAAATCATTCACACATTGTAAATTATTTTGGTATTGTAGACAGACCACATTTTCATAAAAGGCACCCATCAAAGAATACTGTAAATGCCTGTAATTTCACGGGGATATCATTTCACTGTGAGTAAAATTGATCGTTCGCGGTGGTTTTAATTTCGCAGTTTGAAACAATAGCTTAGCCAGGAAGAAGGCAGTGTACAATTACAAGTATTTGTCGCGGTGGTTTTGACATCGCGGTGAAGCTATTATAGAGGCCACGGCAAAAATCACAAGCATTAAACCATCGCAGAAATTTCCACATTTACAGTAATTTAAAAATCTGTAGTTCTAGCTTTGTGTACTCACCCCCAGCATCTCGTGTAGGTAGTAGTACCTAGGCTCATACATGTATTCGGTGAAGGTACGGTGGAAGACCAGTATGTTGGCAGCAAGCCACAAGAGCTGACGAGAAAAACAAAGAAAATGTCATGGTGCTAGTAAGTACCAAGAGATATAGCCTGGGTGTCAGACATATTTCTGTGGCTTTCAAAAACCAGCTCGTAGGCTCCAGTGCTCGCGTGCCCGACAGACACTGTTCTATGTTGCAATTGGGTAGTCCCTCACTTTAGACGGAGGGCGTGTCGTGTGCCCGGTAAAACTAAAAGTTC
The DNA here is from genome assembly GCF_000003815.2 of Branchiostoma floridae. Taxonomy (NCBI): domain Eukaryota; kingdom Metazoa; phylum Chordata; class Leptocardii; order Amphioxiformes; family Branchiostomatidae; genus Branchiostoma; species Branchiostoma floridae. The sequence continues at coordinate 2,566,716 of NC_049987.1, read as the reverse complement.
GTCTGGGGCAAGTGAGCCCTTCTTGAACCGAGAAGCTGGTTTGTTAACGCCCGGATGGAAACAGTCCGACATCCAGGCTAGTTTCTGGTGATTGTTTCCTGTGTGTGGCACTGCAGGAAGTCCATCAAAATCAAGATTAAACGAACTGGGCGGCTCTAAACCTTACAATAAACATCATGTATTTTACCATGATTTTACGTGGTGGTTTAAAGGTTGAAGAGAACAAAGCAAATTGGAGTGTAACACTTAGACCATGAGCAAGAAGGCTGCAACAAGAGCGTATGCTGACATTATGACAATTATCTTGAAAACACAGTATTTCCTAACCTAAGTAGTAAAAAGAAATGTATGTTGCTGGCTTACCAGAGCGAAGTACGTAGGTGCATCGTTTGCAGCCCAGTTACGGGCCGATCTGACCATGGCCTCTTCTCGGACTTTCTTCCAGACAGAGCCGCGCCCAGGAACGATGTAGTGCCCCGGTTCCCTCCAGGCTACCCCGCCGCCAACAGCCAAGCTCACTGCGGCAGTCTGCGGTGGCTGAGACACTCGGGGTAAAACAAGTCTGGATTAAATTACTCCGTGCCTACAGAAAGGCCGGCTTGGTCACCGTTCTCCACAATTGCCAGGCTGTTGTTTCACCGGTCCAGTCTGCTATGCAAAGGCCTCTTTCTCTCAGTCTGTCTTGCTGGTCTTTGAAGAAGTGCGGTACCCCGTAAAATCTTCCCGGGGTGAGGTAATGAACTAGGCGGGCGGGCTATGTCCAATCACCGTGGAGATAGCGTCGAACTCCCGGTGGTATGGTTACCAGGCTGCTGATTGACCGGCTTCCGTCTCGGCTCCTCCTATGGCTTGAAACAGACGCAAAGTAAACATTAGAATATATTAGAATTATAAATAGCAAATTGTTATCAAATCGGGAAATGATGTGTCAAATTTGATCCACGCCACAAAAGAGGGTAGTTTGTTGAACAAATGACTTCCCGCGGAGAGAGGTCTTTGTCAAGGTCGTGTCAAAAGCTTGCTACCAGAAGTTTGAAGAGAGCCTGCTTGCACTAAAGACCGGTACCGGAAGTTACTTGATCTTCGACTTATGGCAGTCCTCTAGTTCCAATTAGGCCATGCTATTTTGATTATATGGATGATAATAATAGAAGTTTACTTGCAAGTTTATGCCCGAGGGCTAATTTTAAGTACATGGTATAAACATATGAGATATATACAAGTAACAATGAACAGTTATAAACAATATTCTATTCGGATACTAGTGTTGGCTATTTCTAAACAGGTTGGGTTTGACTTCTTCTTTTTTTGGAAGTAGACGGAGACGAAAAGCCCCACTTTTTCTACAATTTGTGGGTTCTACGATTTCAAGAGAAAAGATATTTCCCCTTGGCACCCTACCCCCAAATGATGTAACGTTTATAGATAGTGTTGAATAAAGAAAAGCCATGAGCAGGGTGTCAATGTCTATAGTTAGGCTCAGTCTACATGTAGGTAACAATACATACTCGTGGCCCTGACTTGAAACAAATGTGGCAAGTGAAATTTCTGATCTTAACACTACACCGCGGGTACAGTATCGGTGGTCAGGCGTCTGGTTCAAGTCAATATGTCAAGTTGCGGAAATGCAAGGCGCAAGATTTAAAAGCAAAATAGTGATCCTGAATGGAGGTGAAGCAAATATATGATCATATTTATGTATATAGAGAGGACAGAGGAGCTGGATACCATGCAGGCTAGATAAGAAATAAAGCATACAGAGTGCATGCGAATTACATCACGAAGTTTTTCAAGTACGCTTTGGCCAAGCACACCCTATACCCAGATGCCCTATACCCTTCTCGATATTAAAGTGTGTTTCCCTCTTTTACGAACAGATCTAGAGGTTTGGCGATAGAGACTTACCCCTGAAGCAAAGGTCGGGTCGTGGATATAGTAGTGGTCGGGATTTTTACTGGCCTCTACTTTTCCTACTTCAGTAAAAGTCCGGACCACTACTATCTCCGCGACACGACCTCTGCTTGGAGAATACATCATAAAAACAATGGGCCGCCTGCTTTACGTTCAAATGACAAATGAAATCCGCGTATTTTGAAGATAACATTTCTAAAAAGTTTTCATTTAAAAGAAGGTACATACAAGGTTAAGGAGGGCATGTATTTGGTGTATAGGGTGGGTGGTCCCCCAAACTCGGACCGCCTACGAATTACGCCTAATTATGGAAGCCAATTATGAAACACTTATCATCTCGTTACGAATTATGGGGATGAAAAGGACCGTTCTTCACGAATCACGGTAAGCTGAATCAGCTTGGCACGAATGCAGCACCCCTCAACACACACACTTACACAAGTTACAGGAGACAAAGTGCCTTTGTATTGTAAAGGCGGAAAATGGCCACTATAGTCTATAAGCTAACGTAAGTAGCGACTGTTGCACTTGCAGGAGACCACCAAGGAAAAGATCAAGAACCGGAACCCTTTTAAAACCCGCAGAGGGAGAGGAAAGTGTTTCAGAGTCCTGTTTTCACGTGGACCTGCGGGACTCTAAATCTAATGGAACTTTCTTCATACGGTAGCCATCTATATCCTGATCTCTTCCAGGCCTCTACTCTTTTGGCATGCGAGTGTCAAAAGTGAGTTTCCAAAATGTACACCTTTGGAAAAACAAACAGTGCATATTAGGCCTAAGAAAAATGCTGTGTTTTCAACTCCCAGGACATTGGCATTTTCAACATAATATGCATTAGTTTTGATTTATATGCAGGGTGTCAACCTATCATAGCTAATGGGGATCAATCAATCAATCAATCAATCAATCAATCAATCAATCAATCAATCAATCAATCAATCAATCAATATCCACGGCCTTTATCAATTGTACAGAGTTCAGTCGAACAAACGTGTTGGAAAATGTGGTTAGATCATGCAAGGAGGTTAAAAAAGTATTTCTTTAACCTCCTTGGTTAGATCGACAATTTACTAGCAGTGGACCTCCATGGCCAAAACAGCTAGGTTCGGCATTTGTTTTCGAGGGTCAGTCGAAAACAGGAAAAAAAGGAACAAAACATTTTTCCTAGGCCTTGCAGTTGTACGTGTTTTCTCCACTGCAAAGCTTTAACATGTCAGACCGTGCAATGGACATCATTAGTGATAATATTGTCATTCCTTGAAGCGTAGTTCATGATGTACAGAGTCTCTTGTTTTGGTAGGAAGAGAAGTATCAATTTCACAGTAGCTGGAAATGACCACTTGTGTTGACACTACTGTGGGGGGTCCTGTTCTCTAGGTTGATGAACTCAACACGACTCGTGTTGACAGATAGCGGGGCCTGTGATCGCACTAGGGGACGTTTGGACAGGGGATTGTACGGTTTACTTTTGCCAGCGATCATCTAATTGGTCAATTTGACGAGTTTCACAGCTTTCCTTGACTGTCGCTGAAGTCAATATTCGAAAAGGAAATGACGTATCAAAATGTCATTTAGAAAATGAAGGAGCGGTCGTATTTGTCTGATCTCATATTGATAGTACTAGTAATCAAATAAAGCATTCTTTTGTTTGAAATACGGGATGTAACCTTAACGTTACGGTATTTAGAATAATTGTTTGTAAACTATAGAAATATGGGGCTGTTCTTGTCTGAAATTATAATAACATATTTTGGCACAATAATGTCTGTTAGTGACAGACAGGTGAAGGGTGACGTAGGTACCCCCCCCCCCCCTGGTGTCGTATTGAATACATTTGTACCTAAAAGCTCAGCAAATAGATCTAGCAATTTACTTGAATCTCGAATCAAATACAAAGACCTTTTGGCCCTTTCCTGTTGTCCGACGAACAAAAACCCAACTCGCCTGCTAACGTTAGATCACGTTAGGAACCTTACCCTCGTTCAGGGATAGATGTCGTTTTAGGTAAGGACATGTATAAAAAAAGACGATGTCCGAATATGATATCGAAAATTTCTCAAAGAACTAACATTCATTTGTTTTTGACTGTGATAACATAGTATTTTAGCATTTGTGGTTGTTTCTGACAGAAAAAGGGCGTAAAAAAGTTGTCTGCTAGCTAGCCGCGTTCTGGGATAGATGTCTGTTTTACTGAGTACAAGGCAAAACAAAAGAACTTAATACCAAAAAGATATCAGAAAGAATGATATGGCACTATAAAACACACCAAAAGAATGAAAATCTCTTTGTTATTGCCCGTAAAAAACATCGTAGTTTGGCACTTTTTGTCGGCGTCTGGCAGAAAAACAAATATCGTCTGCTAGCCGCAGTGCCTCACGGGAGCTCTTACTACGCATGCGCAGTAGATCCTGGCAACCGACCCAAACATCCAACATGGCGGCAACTTACACAGATTTGAGGAAGATTTAGGGCAATTTTGTACATTTAAACCCTTCAAAAGTAGCGCAAGGAACTGAAATATGCCTCCCAAGAGAGCCAAGAGTGGAGGCGGATCCGCCGGGCTGGCAAAATGGGAACAGGCCCTTCTTGAAGCCCAATTTGAAGAGGTAAAACGTTGTTCAGTTTTGTTTGTGCTGTTCAGGAAAGTTTGTTTTCTACTTAGACTACCTTTATTTTGCGCATATTGATCTATGATCTTTTGTGTTCTTTAGATTGGAACAAATTTGATCTATACTATATAGTAGTATTGTGCAATATTTTGTAATCTCTTCAACACACACAAAACACCATCTAACTGCATGTAGGCACTGTATAAACTATTATAAAATCTAGTGAATGCATTGGATGGGGGGGGGGGGGGTTCTTTTGAAAGAGGAGCTATTAAAATTCAGTGCATATTTTGAATTCTACGTAAAATATACACATCAAAATAACGGGCATATGTTCATGTGAAGTTGTGCATCTTTTTGGCATAATGGACTGAATTGTAGTATGAACTAGAAGTGCCTAATAAGGCTAATTCCAAGTAAGTTTTGTTCCCCAACTACACCAATTTCATTTCGTGGGTGTTGAATTACATATTATAATCCTGAACTGGATGATCAGCATAAAAAAAAAAAAAAATCTAAGTAAACTGTCAGTTCCAATGGTACACACAATGTCAAGGATTCAGTTTTAAGTTTTTACTCCCAGCCCTTGTTGTCATCTAGCCAGTGTACTATCCCTCGCAATAATCGCTGGCTTCAACTTTCCATGCTTAGCAAGTGAAAAGATTGAGCCAATGGTTACTATGGGAGATGGTACCCAGGATAGTGTTTCTCTTGGTAGACAAGGTCATTTTAAGATAAAGGTAAAAGGTAGTCTGAAAAAGTCTCATACTCATAGCTTTTTTTAGAGTCTGCATGGGGGGGTCATGGCAACACTTTACGCTTAATTCAGGATGGCTGACAACGCTTTACATCAAATTTACAAAGGCTACCAACGCTTTACTCTTCATCTCCACTACAAATTGTGCAAAATAAATTAGCTTCCTTACGAATTACGGGACATTAAAAAGGCCTGCCTGCGCATTATGGAAAGAGTATGCAGACCCTCTTTTGTAGGCAGTTATCAAATATTGGATACTACTACATGTACTACTACTACATAGGGGTTGGTTGGAAGATGAAACAAATGATTACCAATCCCTTCCCTTCCACAGCCTTTTACCTCCCCAACCAAAGTCTAGAGTACCCATTTTTACACCAGGATTCAAACCTGTGACTTCTTGCCTCTTGTCCGCTGGCCTGGCCACTCAGCCAATTGATGCCACCTTGACCGCCTACTACTAGTACTGAATAAAATAGAAAATGTCTACAAAAGAAGAAACTAGATTGGTGTGGGGCTGTGTGGCCAAAGCCAACTTGACCAGTTCAATCCATCCCAGTTTAAGCAAAGTCTGGGTCTCTTGGTGCTGCAGACAGGTCAATCTCCTAACAAAACATTAACACATTGATAATGCCCAACACAGTCAAGGCTGACCCACTTTAAAACACCTGTTTAAATAGCTTCACCCAATATGCCATGTCAGGTCATTCTATTAGACTGGGAATCTGGGATCCTTGGTTTGTCTCACCGTTGTTCAACCTCCTTGGGCTAACGGGGGCCAAAAGTAGCATAGTTAGGAACCAGGTTATTCTTCTCTCCATTATCCTGGGAGGAATATCCCATCCCTCTTCTTTAAATGCCTTTGGCTCTACCTCCCCAACTGAAGTCAGGTGAGGTACCCGAGTGGAGTGAAAAAAGTTGTGTAAACCACTTTTCATAAGGACACCATAAGGACTTCCAGGAATCAAGCCTGTCACCTCTCAATATACTGTAAATGCATTTAATTTTGCGGGGATTTAATTTCGCGGTAGCGGGAAAAGGACTTTTCGCTGTGGATTTAATTTCGGGGTAACACCATAGACTGCAGTCTAATACTATAATAGAAAAATCTTCGCGGTGATTTTAAGTTCGCGGTGAAGTGGTCACCACGAAAACAGCGAACATTAATCCACCGCGAACATTTCTGCATTTACAGTGTCAGACTCAGTGGTAGCCTAACTACCAAGCCATCAGTACTGCTTTGATATACATGTATGATATACATAATTATATCATATATATTCTGCCTAAATTCTACACAGATGTCCTGTTCAAAACCATCTGGTCATATTTGTTGTCAAAACAACATGACCTTCTATCTGACAGTAGCAGACCATTAAGAAAACAACCTTAATTTTCTAACCAGTAGGTTTCAAAACAAGGAACTTTAGACACCTCCCCTATTAATATCATCTAGCTGTCTTGGACAATGTGGAACTGCATGCGAGTTTTAATCTTCAATCATATTTATCACACGATATACCGAAATGGGGATTTTGCCATAAGTTGTACCTTTAGGTAGAATCTGCAACAATTTAAACATATAAAACAAACAGCGTCGTAGATCATTGTACCAAGGGGTCATAAAAGAGTATCTGCATCAATTGCAGGGAATTGTAGGTAAATCATAGGTAGAATTAGCCTTTGTGAAAGTGCGATGAAATATAGAGCTGAAATGGATCTTGAACATACATTTGTATTCAAAATTTTCCATTGTCACAGTCATATGATTTTTATTGCCCTCATAGACAACATCACTACAGCCTTTTTTTCTACTGATGAAGTTAAAAAAATTATACCTTTTGACCATATTCTGATGGCTTACACTAGGTTATCCCCTGATACAAATACAAATGTACTATCAATGTTGTTGAAAAATGGAGCAAGCAGATCACAGTAGCAACCAGAAAACAGCCCGTAGTACCAATAGTAGTAGAGCCTACCTAAAAAAGAAGCATTAAAGCTTTTATGTGGCTATTCAGATGAGACACAAGTGAAAGGCCATATGATGCTGGAACAATTCATCGCTGATTTTACCTACTAGGAGTTATCTGTGATTGCATGCGATCGCCGTGGGATTTACAGGTTATTACTAATGTAGGTACATGGTATGATGAGAGTTTGACTATGGCATTAGTCACAATTTAGTGTCACATATAGAAGACATACATGTGTCATGTCAGACTGCACACTAAGTTGTAACCTGTCATCACAACCCAATTAGAGTTCAACTGGCAAGTCAGATGTCTTGTCTATACACTACAGTACAGTAACTCAACACAGTCGGTATTTTGTTACGGGATACATACAGGTCCTAAACTGTACTGATTGAGAAGAAACACTTTAGGGCAGGACTTGCACAATAGGCAAATTTGAAAGACATTTACTGTTAAGTTCAGTTCAATTCGATGGAGCTTTACATGCAGTAGAGGGGAAAATAAGGGACTCTTTTTAGAGTTTACGGTGAGCACACAGATTGCATAACTGACTGAGAAATGTAATTTTCATGGTATTGGATGATTTTTGTCTAGCTGAGCATAAAACCAATGTCAATATTTTCAGATCTACAGTAAGATGAGATACAAGCATTTTAAGTACATGTACATGACTTTTGTATACCCTCAAATTTGTGTTTTGTGCTTTGTACACATAGATATATTGCACAAAAAGCCATTTATCAATAGCCAATAGTGCAAAGATCTGTTGCAATTCTACCTAATAGTTCCAAAGTAAAACTTTCATACCAAAATTAGATACTGCATTTGGCATATTTCAGGGACACATGATAACTGTTGAATTATTTTCATAGCCTCTTTCCTTTTCTTTCATCCTAAAATCTTACTGTGCAACATTCTAATGTCCTTAAAAATACACTTAAAAAGACACCATCCAAAGTGGTACTCCATAATACATTTCGCACGTAGACTTCTTTTTTCTGCATCATGAAATATGATTGTTCAATGATAAAATACTATGAAATGTAAGAAAATGCACTTAAGAACCAACCTTGAGCAACCAAAGTGGTATTCCCGGAGACTGGAAGACTCTTGGTCCGGAAGTCTCGCTGCCCTCTAAAGGTCTTGAAGACAGCGGAGTTAAGACCTGTCTACATCCAAGTGTTGAGGCAGGAATGTCAACATTTTCCTTTTACAACATCTGGTTGTCAGATTGACAAGGTCACACTAGTCACACAGTGGTGGTCTCCTGTGTACAAGGGTGATGCCATTGGGTAGACAAGATTGGGGAGTGGAGAAAGAGTGCTATTTTTTTTAGTAAGGCTAAAGCAAGTACATTGTATGGGCGACATCTATGCCTGTGTCAGTTTTTCCTGTTTTGAAAAGCAAACCAAAATAATTTCATCCCCCTCCAGTGATGGCTAACACGGCAAAGGTGCAATAAAAATGGGAAAATGTGTCGCAAATTAAATCAGTACTGTAAATGCATTTAAATTCGCAGGGATTTAATTTTGCTGTAGTGGGAGAATGTAGTGTTCGCGGTAGTTTTAAGTTCGCGGTAGCTCCATAGACAACATTCTTATACTACTTAATTTGAAAAAATGTTCTCGTTGGTTTTACATTTGCGATAAAGCGGCCACCACGGAAACTGCGAATATAAAACCACCACAAACATTTCTGCATTAACAGTTACCGTTTTACTGGCAATCTTACCAGATAGTGGCAGATACTGTGACAACAAGTGTGGTAGACTTGAATTCTTGAGTGTAGTTTCAGTGATACAAGGACACTTTGAGTGTCAGCTCTTGAATTATATAGAATTATTAGAACTTATTAAAAGACTGAATTAACAATCTTTTTATATTTAAGTCTTGTTTGCTGTGATACAAAATTTGTTTTATTACTTCAATTGTTATTAGACAAAATTTTGATTGTAATATCTATTTCAAGATTTCATTTTGAACTTAGCTACTTTTACGGAGTGTCAATTCTTTGGTTGAATTGATTTTGAGATGGTCCACTTTTGCACAGGGAAATTTTGGAACGGTACACTGTTGCATGTTGAAGGGATGGGGAGTGAAATGTGCTGCATTTGCATGCAAATACATTGATCCCTATGACATGACCACACTATGAAACACTATACTGGACTATGCCATGGTGTAAATTGTTTCCATACTATGGTAGGTCAGTAGACTATCTTCCATACAGCCAGACAACAGTAAACCTAAGGCTAATTGCTACCATGGATACTTCGAGCGCGGACACAAAATTGTCAAAGTGATTAAAAGGATATTCTACCGACAAAAAAATTTATGTAGCTATAGTTGTGTTATCAAAATGATACAACCAGAACGCTATTGCCATATGAAGATCAATATACACAGATTTCTAAAACATATTCTTTTATACTACAGTATGAAATGTTATCAGTAAATTAGTTTGGAATTTCATAGATTTATATTATGTAATCAAATTATCTTGGTATTGAAAAGATTGGCTTACGTACCTGTTATTACATATGAAAGGTTAAAAGCAATACAGGGTTCCCCTGTCTCCATATTTGTCAAAAGGATTTATGAGGGGTGAAATATCTGAATGACGTAAATGTGAGAGTGCGGGTCACCGAACTTGGCAGCCACTCATGATGGAAAATACGACATATAGTGGTCAAACTCAGGCCGACGATGAAGCTTGGCACTTAGCTATAGCTATGGCTCAAGTATTTTAGTCAAGCACACTGAGTCATCCTTGCTATTCTTGCTAAGTGACTGTGTGTTGGGTTCTTTAATGTAACAGTTTGACACTTGAGGCTTATGTCTGAAGCTTCCTCATATACAATTATGGCACTCTCTCAATATATTCTATTATTACAAATTTTTTGGGGGAATTCCCTGCAAAAAATTGATTGCACTATTTTAATGATTTTACGACTGGCAGTTGGTAGTACAATATTGATCTGTGTCAAATGTATAGACAATAATGATCATGATGATAATGATAGAAAATAATCTACTTGTGCAACCTTCTTTATTCTTTGCTTTAAAAAATAAAAGAATTTTGCTTATGGTAAAATCTTCCAATTTCTTTTTTTTCATGAAAATGTTAGGGGAATTAAAAAAAATCTTTTTAGGAACAAAAGGACATTAAATGTAAACAAGCAGTTTGTTTTGTTTAAAAAATTCAGAGAAATTGTTTAGTATATCATGTTTATTTACATGTAACACTAGTACTTTTAGCCATTTCAACATCTGAATTCTTGGTTATCTTCTTATCTAAGCCCAAAGTTTTGACAAATTAGAAACCAAATGGACCATCCCCTGCGCTCATTATAAAAACCACAGGGGCCAATTAGAGTGCTTGTACTATCACAGCTGGGGGATCTGTGCCTGGTGGGTGATTCCTTTGACCTGGAAGTATGGAAGGTTCTCATTGGCTGCTGACCTTCACCAGTAAACCTTCCCAGCAGGCCATGTGGCCATCAATATAAACTTGCCCTTAATAAATCAGACAACTGAATAACCATAATATCCTGATCAAGTATAAAGAAAGTCAATAAAAAATAAAAGAATGCTTTAAAGTAATCTCCAAGTAGATCCACGGTGGCATAATATAGTATCAATCCCACAGTTTAACTCCCTTTGGCTGTACTCCTTGGCCAGCTTTGATAGTTTCAGTTTCAGTATGATTACAGTTTTACCAACTTTTCTAACTTGTTTTCAACTCTTGATTCAATCTTGATACTAGTAATCATCTAACTGTATTGCTTCTCTGTTGGTTATTGTTACTGTAGGAAGAGTGGAAGCCGAATGTTACGCTTGTCGTGGGAAACAAGATGGAGGACTACCGACACGTGGATGCCCTCCACGCGGTCGTGGGAATCCCTCAGCGAAAGCTCTTCAGTACTGTCTCAAAGGCCGACCTCTTTGAACAGGTAATATTAACTGACTCTCAAGGAAAAATACATATTCTTGTGAACATTCTTCCTTAGATTTTTAAATTGCTTTTTTATTTATATTTCAATGAGACGAAACTGTATTTTGCAACTTTAGGCCAGCTCTTATTTTACATAGAATGAAAAAACTTTCCCATATAGTAAATTGTTCTAACTTTAAGTCATCTTTAGAAGTAAGTCTTTTTACAATTATGTGGGTACATTTATCATTGCAGTAAAAGTTTTCATTCATGAAGGACATTCACTTCAATACGTAAAAACTGTACTTTTCATAAATTTCAACAAGCAGGTGAAGCTGTTGTGGAATTGTTTGCCTTTTTCAAGCTGAAAACTCAACAATACATTCAGTACTTCATTGTTTTCAATTTGTTTTCAAATCCTCTACAGTATTTACTTGTCGCTTCATATATTTTTTTAGAAAAATATGAGAAACAACAAATTGAATTTTTGTGGCCTTACTGGTAAGAGAGAAATATGATGAGGTTTTGTAATATTCTGCTTTAATATAGAAACATTCACATAAAACATGCATTTGTACCATTGTCCTACAGGTGAAAGAACTTGGAAATCCAAAGGCCAAGAAAGGCAAGGAGACTCCCCAGTTCTATGAGATCTGTGAGTCGGTGAAGCCCATGTTAGATGAGGGACTGGATGTGCCCATACTGGTCCTGGCTAAACTGATCAAGTTCAAGCTGCTGGACATCAAGGTCAACGACCTCAAGAGGAGAGAGGCTGAGAAAAAGGTATGGCAGATTCTGGTGGCAAGTACCGTAAGTTAGAAAATTTTAGCAAGGGTTTTATATCAGCATTCGATGAGTAGCTGGTAGTGTCTCTGGCTTGACTGACTTGCGTGTGCGAAAGACAGGGTTCAGCCATTGAGGCAAATCATGAAGTTGAAGGCCAGAACTGGACCCAGCGGACAGAGCCGCATGGAAACGCTGAAACTATTCGACTGCTGCCTTAGTAACCCTTGTGTCAGGGATCCCAGCAGCAGTATAATCAAAAATGGATACTTACACTCAACTGCTACTAACAATTTTTTTCTAGCCAATGAAATAAGTAATGGAATGTGTTTGCTGTTAGTAACAGAATGAGATATGTCCAAGTTTGATTTCCATTCAAATTCTCAATTTTAGTGCACAAGATTTAAAATTTTTACATTACTGAGAAAAAAAAAACCTCTTGACCATGGCCTATACACAGGCTTGAAATGAACTTATAACACTTTCAATAACTGTTACAATTTGAGTCCTGAACATTTAATTTATAAAAGGTTCTGAGTTCAAATACCCAGCAGGCCTCAGAGTGCATTTGAGAAGGACACTTAACACCTAAAGGTCTTGACCAGGGCTCTAGCCAGCGTCCGTTTTTCCGTCAATTGACGGAAATTTGCTGCGTCTGACAGAAAAATTTTAAAACCAATCCGACAAAAATCCTTGGTGGAAGCTACAGGCGGCTTGGGGACGCCGTCCACGGCCGTAAAAGCCACACACTGTTTGTTTTGCTATTGTTATGATTGTTGACAATGTGTGTCGGCACCCTTTCGCATACGATAATCTCATTAAAACCCTTTTTTCAAGGTCTCAGTTCAGTCCTTCTAATTAATTTTCGCGGTTTTCGCGACGATTGTAATTGGCTGACGGAAAAAAACTTCGAGCTGGCTAAAGCCCTGGTCTTGACTAAGGGGAAAATGAACCCTTGTACTGGTAGTTTGAGTTGAAACATATGTCCACTGGGATCGGACACTAAGCCGGAGGTCCCATGTTTGAGGAGAGCCATTCCTCTAGCATGTTATTTAGAACCTGTCACACTTATTGTGTCACCCTAAAAGTTCATTGACCAATTGCATGCTCAGAATATGAAGTATCAAAACTTAGACAGCCCTTAAGGTGGCCCATTATAGTTGGCCTTTGTTTTCCAGACTCCTAATACACCTTCCAATATCATAAGGATCCATCTATAGCTTCTCTAGTTATGCTGTACATAGACATGCACTGAGACCAAGGAGCTTCCTTACTGAGACACACATACAGCATACTGGATACTGTAGGATAGATACTGGATATTACTAATATACAAAATATACAAACAAACAAAAACATACCTTATTGTGTAGTAGAGATCCTATTATTCCACATGTAGGTGTTGAACTTTTCCTTCCTTGTCAGTCTGACACAGGGCTCTAGCCAGCGTCCGTTTTTCCGTCAATTGACGGAAATTTGCTGCGTTTGACGGAAATATTTTAAAACCAATCCGTCAACCTTGACGGACAAAAATCCTTGGTGGAAGCTACAGGCGGCTTGGGGACGCCGTCCACGGCCGTAAAAGCCACACACTGTTTGTTTTGCTATTGTTATGATTGTTGACAATGTGTGTCGGCGCCCTTTCGCATACGATTATCTCATTAAAACCCGTTTTTCAAGGTCTCAGTTCAGTCCTTCTAATTAATTTTCGCGGTTTTCGCGACGATTGTAATTGGCTGACGGAAAAAAATTTCGAGCTGGCTAAAGCCCTGGTCTGACAGCTACTGTAAATGTTTTTAATTTTGCGGGAATTTAATTTCGCGGTAGCGGGAAAAAGGACTTTTCGCGGTGGATTTAAGTTCGCGGTAACACCACAGACTGCAATCTAATATCATTATAGAAAAATGTTCGCGGTGGTTTTAAATTCGCGGTGAAGTGGTCACCGCGAAAACCGCAACATTAATCCACCGCGAACATTTCTGCATTTACAGTACCAGTAACAATACTCCTAACTCTACATGTATCTCTCAACACTCATACATGCACACTGCTGCACACTACTGTAAATTTTGTAACATTTTTATTAGTTTTATTTTCATAATGTAAAATTCTGACACTGAAATTATATACAATGTATAATGTTGCAGATCATATAAGTCCTCTAAATTTTAGTAGAAGACTTTTTTAAATTCGAAAACCTGCTTCCCAGTCGTGAGGTAAAATTTAACCTTCGGGAAAATAGATGATTTTACGGTAAATCCCTAGCTCCGATGACAGGTCAGGTGTGTTGTGTCTAGCGGTAGTCTTACCCTCCCCTAAGTTTTATCTGAAACTAGATGCGATGTTAAGGACAAAGGTCAATGTCAAGATTGCTGGAAGTATTTCTGTGTAAGCCGAGTCAAGGTCACTTGGTGACTGCAACATGTTAAAGTAGGAACCAGACTGATAAAATACTGTGAATTCTGAAAGTTTTTGCTTTCTTAATAATTGTTTTCGCAAAGACTTCTGCACTACAAAATCTTAACACGAATCGTTAATGCTGTAAATGCACTGATGTTTGCAGTTTTCGGTGGCCACTTGACTGCAAGCTCAAAGCATTTTCCCATTGTAGTTTGTAAATACAGTATATGGCGCTGCCACAAAATCAAAACTATGGCGAACACTTCATTTTCACGCTACTGCAAAATCAATTCCCACTTTCATACTTAGAATAATGCATTTTATACTGTAGTATCCCTTTCCATTGCACTACTTAACAACTAAAATTTGCTATAAATCAGGAAAATGAAACCCCTTCTTTTGTGAGATTAAGTGCCTGCAAAACTTTTAGAATTTACAGTGTAGTGATATTGTCTGGAATGGTACAGTAGGCTCCTGTCAAGTTATCACCTAGTACCTCCTTGTAAGACAAAACAGTTGCTTGCAGGAACACAGACTTTAAGAGTCAAAGGAACAAGAGTTAGTGTCAAGAAAGGCCATGTTGTACCTAAAATCATGGTGAGCTGAGACAACATTCTTAAGTTATTCATTTTTGGAATTTTTAACCAAATCAGCCCCTGCAGTTCCAATCAAGCTGCTAGGGGTCCCAAAGGCTACAGAACTTACTGTAAATGCATTTAAGTTCACAGGGATTTAATTTTGCGGTAGCGAAAAAAAGGACTTTTCACGGTGGTTTTAATTTTGCGGTAACACCATAGACTGCAGTCTAATACCTTAATAGAAAAACATTAATCCACTGCGAACATTTCTGCATTTACAGTACTCTCTTTCCCAATACCTATCAACCACTGAAAATCGCAGTACAGCATGTCCAGAACACAAGATATGATATTTCTAAAAAGTTCTGTTGCAGTACCTTTAAAAGCTGCTAGGGGGGCCCCCATTATGGTGTTTGACTTTTATTTTCCTGACCCCTACCCACCTACCAATCAACATCAGGAATCCGATCCAACCAAGAATTTTGAAGTTATGCTGTTCACAGACAGACACAAAAACACACCCAAAACAATTATTACAGTTCTTTGCTAAGGTAACGGTTGTTTACCAACCCCCATGTACTTTTGGCACAGAGTCGGCCTTTTTAAAACTGGAACCACACTAAGTCAGGGTAGGCAGTATAATCTGTGGGGAGTTTGTTATGAATGACTCCAAAGTCCAGCCTTGATGTGTTGTGGTGATGTTTGGTGTTACTGGCATGGTGACAGTCCCCAGACACCCTGTACACTCAACATTGGATTAAGTTTAACTTCAAGGATAACTTTTAAAACAACTTCAAAGGGAAAACATATGGAGTCGTTTTAAGTTTAAAGCTGAGGTAAAATGTATACTTTTGAGACTTAGCCTAAACTACATGTTTATGTATGTAGACAGTAGAGGCAAGTTAGAATGTATTTTTAGGATTTTTAAGATCCAAATAGAAAGCATGATTTTGTTTTTTCCTAATCTTGCCAATTTTTTTTTTTATATCTGACAATTTCTTCAATTGATACAAGGCCATTAGGTTATGTTGAGACAATGTAGAATATATTTGAAGAAATTAAAATGAAAGTCGTCTTTTTTTCAAATTAACAGATTTAAAGAATTCTCAAGAGGTAACTGCAGAAGATAGGGCGTTAGGTGCATAGTTTGAAGGAAGTTTAAATAAGAAGCAGGCTCGCAAATTTTGCATTTGACCACAAAATGTTAGATTTTGTTTTTCTAATCTTGTCCATTAATTAAAGAAATGTCTTGATATTTTTCTGAAGGCTGCAGAAGACAAGGCCAAAGGCAAGACTCCAGGTAAAGATGGGAAGAGGCCCAGGAGTAAGTCTCCTGCGAAAGGGAAAGGGAAGAAGACCCCAGAACCTCCCGCTGTCAAGAAGGACACCAAACTGAAGAGGAGAGGGGAGGAAGATGAAGAGAACAAATACATAGGTGAGACTGATGGACCAATCCTGACTGTCTATCTTAATTAACAGTTCAACCAATGAGGGGATGGTAATTAGCAGTTCAACCAATGAGAGATTGTCTGTATGTCCATCAACTGTTTTGCATTTCTCTGTCTTGACAGGTGGTCTGAGCTATGTGCCAATATTATGTAAAAGATATTTAGCATTAAAAAAAAGTACTTCTTTTGTGTTATGTCATGTTACAAAGTTTAGTCCATGAAAAGAAAAGTATATTTGGAAATGGAATAGAATGATGTTAATGTATAAAATGGCATTCCATTGTTTTCAATGCTGCTCATTCTGTGGATTGCAGAGATAGTTATAGGTAAGACATCAGTTCTTTATCAATGCTTATTATATATTCCCTTACCTTTTCAATGTTTGCAACAATTGAATACAACATAATGAATAATCTTTCAGCTGACTTTAGCACTAAGTCTTAATAAATGATAACCCTCATAATGTGAAAGTTGTAAAGTTGGGACATCATTAGCTAGTATTTTCTTTACAGACCTGGCATTATTCTTGAATACTCTTCTTTATACTATGTATTCGATATTAGACAGTCTTTGCATACTGGTTGAAACAGATATGCAAATCAGTTCCCGAGTATGCAAATTAGGATAAAAACAGATGTCATTATTGGTATATCCAGATGATGAGCCAGACGACGGACCACAGCACTACATGTTGGTGCACGGTTTTCACCAACCACAGCTGGTCATGGCGCTGGCGGACGTGGGAGTCAACGTGGACGCGCTGCTCAAAATTACATCGGAGGACTATACCATCTTCCAAATCCCAGAGGGAGGGGAGGGGTCACCCAGGGAGGAGCAGAAAAAAGGTAGGATTTCCCTCTAAAGAATCTACAAAAGTTTCTATTAATGTCATTAGTTCACTGTTAGGCCATGTTGGAACGTAAAATTAGAGAAATCTGAAGTCAAACGATTTGTATTTTGCATGGTTCAAATTTTGTAAAACTCATAAATATCATAGTCTATCATTAACTTTAAGATGAACCTTAAGAGCTAGATGTATTATAGTTGAAGACTTACACTGTAAGTTCGTAACCCTGTCTTTACCTTTTAACCATGTACAATGTACATGTGTACTGTATATTATGTAATATGTGTTGACGAATGAAAAATGAAATATCAGATTCAAACTTGCTGTCCTGTCATAAATTACTGTCCAGATGATCATACCTGTCAATATCAACATGTATGTACTCTGCTGTCAATGAAATTTACAGTATTCTGTATGAAATTACTGTCTGATATTTCTTTATCTATGGATACCTGTATACATGAAAAAAACTGCCAAATGAAATTGAACAAAGTAGGCCATAGCAGCACAAAGGGCTCTTCAAGTAAACTTAAAATTCTTAGCTAGTTTTCACAATTTCTAAATGGCATGTATCAAAACAGAGTCTCGGAGAGAAGTCTTTACTTTGATTTGTTGTACATACAGTTTCAGGGAGGGAATAACTGATATTTTAGATTCAAATTCAAATTCATTTTTCTTTATCTTTTGTGGAATTCTTTTTTTTTTTGCAAAAAATAAATTTGCATGGCCTGAGCAACCTGATTTGAATACAGCTGTGTGAATTATCTTATGATTACATTCCAGATGAACAGGTGGAGCCTGTAGCAGGTGCGCAGGAAGGTATGCATGGGCAGGTGTCGGTTTGGTTGATGTGTGCTCTCCACCTGAGAGTTGTGTTTGTTTGTTTGTTTGCTTGTTCTGCTGTGCATGTGTGCTGAAATATCCCTTACAGAAAGTATTGAAAGTGGGGTTAAGGACTCTAATGTTAAAGCGGGTTATGTAAATTGAGCTGTTTTGAGTTTACGTCAATCATAGCCAGGTTTAATTCAAGTGCTGTCTGTAATTTTAATAATAGGTAACAAACTTGGACTTTTGTTGGTCGCATTTCCTCTATTTATCATGTTACAGTTTGTACTAACACCCAGAATTCATCATTAAGCATTCTCAAAAGTTACTAACTCGAACACCAGATTGCCCTAAAATCAAAGACAGCATCCATGGTTGAGTCAGTGTTAAACTTTGCAGACTCAGTTTTGCCAAAAGTTTTTTATGAACACAAAAGGACAATCCAATGAACCTGTTCCCAAAACTAGGTTTCACATGAACTTAATTGGTTGAGAAATGTTCAATTTACTGTGAAGCATTGGCAACCTTCTGATTCATTTTTAGGCATGATGACAACCCTCCATAATCCCACCCCCATACAGACCCTCAATGATGCACAGAATGCTGAGAAGTGACACATGATTGCTTTTTTTCACATCCATGATTGCTGAGTTGTTGTGTGGTGGGCTGGTGTGTCTTTAACAATAACTAACTAACAAGCACCAAAACTTTCAGGCCATCAAGCATGCGGTCAAATGGAGATGGAGTGTAGTCATTCTTTCATCCTTTCTTTTCCTCTCTCTTTCTTTCCCTTAGATTCAATCTCTTATTCTTCCCCTTTCTTTCCTATTAGTCTCCATCTAGTCTTTACTTACTAATAGATTGTTTCCATCTTTATGAGGATATGCATGGGGAGTTCTTCTAATGCCTGTCCCTGAATTCAGCATGTATTATAATAATATTATGCTAAAATCAAAGAAGGTAATTGGAACAGAATTTATTCACCTTGTTTATCATTATTATATAAAAAAATGCTATGAATTTAATACATTGAATAAGACGGGTTTTCATTCAAACTACAGGAAATCAAAAAGGCTGCCTACATGTCATGTATGCATACCCTCCTTTCTCTTTAATCTTCCATCTTTCCATCTTTCACTAGTCTAAAGAATGCCTCTTTTTTTCCCTCCATCCTTAATCCCTTTCACCCACGTAGCAGTGCCAGTCCTTACTAACGTACTAACTTACTAACCCCCACTAACCCCGGGGCTGTCTGTATTCTCAGTCCATTTCTCTCCGCCAGCCCAACAAGACATCGAGCGACAGCAGCGACAGAAAGCGGAGGACGAGCTGAAGCGGTTCTGGAAGTTCCTGGACCCGGTGTTGCGGCGTGCGCCGGCGGGGTCCCGGCTACACGACATGGCGCGGTTAGAGTACGTGGTGGTGAACACGCTCCATCCCTCGGACTGGGAGGATCCAGACAAGACGGTGGGCATCTCTGGGAATTTTTAATTACCTTAAAGTTTGAAACTTTTGTTCTCAGCAATTTTTAACTGATAACCTAATGGTCAAGGAAAAAATGTTGAATGTGTTCCCAGGAGGGTTATCCAACCAACCCATTATAAAAGTACCAACCTTTGTCTTTTTTGTGTGTGTCAGCTACTGGCAAAGGGCTATAAGATTTTCTTCTGACATCTAGATGGAGAAATTCCAAACAGTAGTAAACATTGTACTTTCTTTGTGATGAGTCAAAATCAATTAATCTTTTCCTGCTTGTACCATGGTTTATCTGCCCCTAACCTGGGTACCATCCAGAAAGTACAATGTAGTTCGCCCCGGCGTTCATTAAATACCATATACAGTCACTTCTAGCTCTGACATTCATTATACACTATATACAGTCACTTCACTGTGTTTCCCTCTCGGAATGCGGACCATCTTAACATCTGAAATCGTCCAAATTTTGGACAAAGGCGTTGATTGGTCCCCACATATGAGCGAATTAAGGAATGGGTTCAAGCTAGGGCTGGGTACTGGTACAGAAAATTCAGGTCCAGGTCCGGTTCAGGTCCAAAGGATCAGGTCCAGGTCCGGACCTGAACCTGGACCTGATTCAGTATGACTCATACCAATGGTCCATTTCACTACAAAGAAATCTGTTTGGTGGAGTATTAGACTTACACTGGCGTTTTAAAATCCTACAACGCTAACTGCACCTGTACGATTGACTGTAAACCTTGGTAGAAATTACTATAAACTCTACTCTACTTCACTCTTGTCATTTTCTTCCAACTGCAAGCGCCAAAACGTGTGAATGCCTGATAAAATAATATGTTAATTTTCTAATCGGTCCAACATCAGGTCCACCTAATTTTTTCAGGTCTAGTTTTTCTGGACCGGTCCAATAAGAAAAACCGGTTTTGTACCGGTACGCTGTACCGATACCCAGCCCTAGTTCAAGCGATCGGTCGAACAGGCGTTCCAACACCGGACAAGCCCTTTGTCTGCTTGTGGGAGGGCCTGTTGTCGAACGAGCGCTCTAGAACCTATTCCTTGATTTGCTCATTAATTGCCGTCAGCAGCAAACGGTTTGAATGTGCAGGTCTCCAGATGGATAGCAGAAGTGAAAATAGGAGGCACTACTATCCGGATGGTACCCAGGCTATATCTGTCCATAATGATTTTGAAAAAGCCAATGCAGCAGCTATATAAGTCATTTGAAACTAAACCTTACTCCTCTGTTCCACTGCACACAGCTGTCCATAAAGGACAGGAGGGTCAGGAAGGTAGTACTGGATATATTGTGTTATTCACTAAAAATTGTATTTCAAGTCTTCCTAGCTGGTGGAAATGTTCATATCTAAATTTATAACTATGCATCATATATAACTTAAAGATTTGTACAGATTCAGTGGTGTGGCCTCTTACATGTAGCAATGATTCTGCTATTCTATTCTAAATACTGCATGGTTTTGGTCAGTCTAATGCTAAAATTTGCAAACAACATCACCAAATCTTATAGCTGCTTCAGTCTATGAAACAAAAAAATGTTTGATAGTCAAAGAAGTACTTTCTGCTTGATCTTTATCTCTCTATACAACACCATGATTGATATAATCTATACCCTAATGTTGTATATTACCAACACAGATATTATTTTGTACTAACTGATTGTATTATTTTTTGCTTCCATTCAGCTTGCTTTCGGCACGGCTGTGTTTGAGGACGTTGCCTGTAAGATTTACGACATGTACGACTGGAGGCGCCAGTTTCAGCATTACCTGAGCAACATGAAGCTGTTACATGTCCCCCTGTATGGGGAGGCACCTCCTGTACCTGCACAGCCTACTGACTCAAAGGTACAGAACAGTAACTGTAGTAATGTTATAGTTACTGTCAGTAACATAAAGCTGTTACATGTCCCCCCGTATGGGGAGGCACCTCCCGTACCTGCACAGCCTACTGACTCAAAGGTACAGAACAGTAACTGTAGTAATGTTATAGTTACTGTCAGTAACATGAAGCTGTTACATGTCCCCCTGTATGGGGAGGCACCTCCCGTACCTGCACAGCCTACTGACTCAAAGGTACAGAACAGTAACTGTAGTAATGTTATAGTTACTGTCAGTAACATGAAGCTGTTACATGTCCCCCCGTATGGGGAGGCACCCCCCGTACCTGCACAGCCAACTGACTCAAAGGTACAGAACAGTAACTGTAGTAATGTTATAGTTCACCTTTACTGTCAGCAACATGAAGCTGTTACATGTCCCCCTGTATGGGGAGGCACCTCCGGTACCTGCACAGCCTACTGACTCAAAGGTACAGAACAGTAACAGTGTAGTAATGTTATAGTTACTGTCAGTAACATGAAGCTGTTACATGTCCCCCTGTATGGGGAGGCACCTCCCATACCTGAACAGCCAACTGACTCAAAGGTAACATCATTTTGTAAACAAGTCCAACCTGAAAGCTAATAATAGCAATACCATGGTACATTTAAGAATTTACCATGAATAGGGTTCTTTTTGTAATACTATTTCACCTTTAATCTAATCTCAAGGTACCATTATTATCTGTTGATTTAAAAACAGTATAGCATCACAATGTATTTTGCACTTATTGGTGTATGAAAGACCATATTTGATACAATGTACAATTCAGTGACCTCCTTTTGCTAGTCTCTCAGCTTAACAAGAATCCTGACAGCATGACAGTAATATTTTCCATATTTACTATTAGCTGATGACTAAGTCTTTACAAGCAATGCTATCAAGAACATGTTCTATCAGTATTGTCTTTTTCTATTCTCAAATTGTGTCAAAACATCCTTCAGTTGTTCATTTTGATAACTTAAATTTATATTTTCCCCAGTTGTCAGCCCAGGCCCCTACTCCAGGCATCCCAGAGCTGGATGTTCCAGCGGGGCCCCCTGACGTGGACATGCGGTACTACAGCGAGCTGATGAACACTGTACCACAGGAGAGTGTGAGCATCCCACTCATCATGCACTGCATGCTGGAGCAGGTACGGACAGCCAACCCCTCCCTGAATCAACACTGACTAATCCCTTGGTCTCTTCTTTATTTAACTGTGGAAAATAGACCCTAGGACCCTGTAGGGAAAATGAATTGCCCCTAAAATTCTTGAACAATAATGGTTGTGTATGGTTGTAATAATTGTCATTGAAAAAATAGAAAAAAAATTATCTCATAAACAGTCATTGCAGCGCTATCACATAACTTTCACAAAGATGATAAAGTAAAGTACATTAT
>NC_049987.1:2514383-2540112 GCF_000003815.2 Branchiostoma floridae | reverse complement strand
CAATGAGAGTCTTTTATGATCTACTTGAAACTCTCCTCCCCCAGGCTCTCGATGGTGAACTTGACTTGGCTGCCAAACCTGTAGAGGACAAGAACCAGCAGCGCCCCCTGCTGCTGCAGTACGGGGATGGCGTGTCGCTGCGCACGCACCACCTGAAGCAGGTGGACGGGTTCCAGCCGCAGGTGCAGGAGCTGAAGATGGTGCACCTGCTGCCCGTGGCGCGGCTGTGTGAACTCCCGCCTCCGTCCACGCGGGTCAGTAAGGAACGTGCTGCCCGTCTGCAGGAACTACTGCACTTCTGTGCTACAGGTACACTATACTGTAAATCCTGCTATTTTTGCAGGGACTTATTTTGCAGTTAGATTGTAAAGGATGTTTTGTGATGTTTTAGTCTGTCGTACTGACAGTAACTGTTGTAATAAAATGCAAACAAATTTTATAGTGTCATGAATTTGCAACAGATAAGTAACTGCCAAAACAGCAAAAACAAATTTAAAGCACAAATCCCTGCCTATGGATCCTATTTTTTTCAAGACTTTAATCAGAACACAACAATTTCAGTAGGCCTAATCAGTTAAGAAAGGAATACATTTTTTTTGTTACAGCCATTTCCAGCTATGCTATAAACCACATGTACATTTGGCCAATTATATGGCAACACTTTGGTGATATAAAATACCCTGTATATTTACATTGCACTACATGTAGATGTTTTCCCCATTGACTCAAATATCAAGAATTTTATCCATCTTAATCATAGTCAACTCTCTGCTTCCCAGGCAACTTGAGTCTGTCTGAGATCGACCGTGCCTTCAAGCAGTTTGTGTTTGAGAGTATGGTTGGCAGCACCACTGACAAGAGTGGGATGGTGCTGGAGCCCCCTCTAACAGATGAGGATGGTACTGCACCTGAGGTGGAGCTGGATGTGCCCTGGGATGACCCCTTCCCCTTCTACCAGGAACTGAAGAGGAGCGGACTTCTGAAGGTTAAGAAACAACAGGATAAAGAGACAAGCAAAATAACAGGTAAACTGCATTGCTAACAACTAAGTTGTATACACACATACAATGTACATGTACAATGTATTTGTTCATATGTGTGTGTTCATGTGTGTGTGTGAGTGACAGTGTGATTGTGCTCATGTGTTCATGCATGTGTATGAGTGCATGAGGTGTGTGTGTGTATGTGTGCATGTATACCATGTATGTGTTTTGTGTGGTCTAGTGTGTGTGGGATTGCATGAGGTATATGTGTTTTCATATGTATGTCCGTGTGAGTGCGAGTGTGTGTGCGCACTCATCTATGTGACTGTCTGTGTGACGGCATGTGTGTACCTGTGCACTTTCCGAGTTCAATTGCAAGTGCAATCAAATGAAGACCATCTCCCAATGTTTCCTACAGCAGCTGACCCAGGTAACCAGGATGCCCCCCAATCTGGCACACCTGTGGAGGAGGGAGAACAGCAGCCGGGTAGCCGGCCCACCAGCGGCCGGTCCAGGTCTTCCCGCCCCACCTCTGCCAGAATGGGTTCTGCTGGGTCCAACAAGTCTGGTAAGGATGTCTTTTGGTAGCCTCCATAGCAGGCTCTCTGGGGCCTTTTTTTGCTCATGATACACCTTTGCTGGCCATTTCTATTTGTACTGGATTGCTGATTGCTGGCCTTTTCTGACTGCCGGTCCCCAAGAGCCTGCATGAAAATGGCGCTACAAAGTGATACTTCCTTTCCTCATCTATCCTTCCTGTTCTCATCTATCCTTCCTGTTCTCATCTATTCTTCCTTTCCTCATCTATCCTTCCTTTCCTCATCTATCCTTCCTTTCCTCATCTATCCTTCCTTTCCTCATCTATCCTTCCTTTCCTCATCTAGCCTTCATTTCCTCATCTATCCTTCCTGTTCTCATCTATTCTTCCTTTCCTCATCTATCCTTCCTTTCCTCATCTATCCTTCCTTTCCTCATCTATCCTTCCTTTCCTCATCTAGCCTTCCTGTTCTCATCTATCCTTCCTCTCCTCATCTATCCTTCCTCTCCTCATCTATCCTTCCTTTCCTCATCTATCCTTCCTTTCCTCATCTAGCCTTCCTTTCCTCATCTATCCTTCCTGTTCTCATCTATTCTTCCTCTCCTCATCTATCCTTCCTGTTCTCATCTATCCGTCCTTTCCTCATCTAGCCTTCCTGTTCTCATCTATTCTTCCTTTCCTCATCTAGCCTTCCTGTTCTCATCTATTCTTCCTTTCCTCATCTATCCTTCCTTTCCTCATCTATCCTTCCTTTCCTCATCTATCCTTCCTTTCCTCATCTATCCTTCCTTTCCTCATCTATCCTTCCTGTTCTCATCTATCCTTCCTTTCCTCATCTATCCTTCCTGTTCTCATCTATTCTTCCTTTCCTCATCTATCCTTCCTGTTCTCATCTATCCTTCCTTTCCTCATCTATCTTTCCTTTCCTCTCCTCATCTATCCTTCCTTTCCTCATCTATCCTTCCTTTCCTCATCTATCCTTCCTTTCCTCATCTATCCTTCCTTTCCTCATCTATCCTTCCTTTCCTCATCTATCCTTCCTGTCCTCATCTATCTTTCCTGTTCTCATCTATTCATCCTTTCCTCATCTATCCATCCTTTCCTCATCTATCCATCCTTTCCTCATCTATCCATCCTATCCTCATCTATCCTTCCTGTCCTCATCTATCCTTCCTGTCCTCATCTATCCTTCCTTTCCTCATCTATTCTTCCTTTCTTTTTCTTTTCTTTCTCGTGGCCTACAATTTAGGCATTTATTTGAGAGCAACAATTGATAAATCAATTCAAAGTACCATACATGGCATCGTGCATAATGTATATTTTGTATTCTAGGTAAGGAACAGTCTCTATCTCAAGAAATACCAGATGAAAACAAAGCACAAGAAGAATCCAAAGAAGCAGAACAGAAGTCCCAAGAGGAACAAGAAGAAGAGGACCAATCAGATCACGTGACAGTGAACCTGATTGAGGCCACACAGAAGCGACAGTTGGATGACTGGTGCTTCGCAGAACACTTTGAGCCAGAGGTTCTGATTCAGGTAAGGTCACAAGTTTTCATAGTTCTGTAGTCTGGGGGAGTTTTTCAGCTTACAGAAGTGTCCTATATGGCAGAGGCTGTAGTCTCCTATACTAGGACTGCTTAGCCATAGTTGTTGCTGTAGGGCTGATGTGAATGTGGGTTTTAACATTGTCAATAGAGGCTCAGACTAAGGCCATATAGACTCTCAGACAGATGCCTACTGCGTATGTAGGTATTTTCACAGTATTTCTAATATTGTCAAAGAAACCTGTCCTTGTCAACTATGAATGTAACAAAGCCTAGTGGAGATAATGCAGCATTTGTGCCATTTTCTGTCACAGCAATTGTCAATCCATCATCATGTGCATCATTAGTTGTCCTCGTCATTGTCAATGCAGTAAAGTCACTTTGTCCTTACTGCCATATTCATTGTGGCATCATGGAAAATAATGTGGCATCAAAGTACCTGACCAGACTGTCCAGCATTTAATTAACACAATCCTTCCCGTATTTGGTTTATGCAGGTCCTGGACGAAGCCAAGTTCAAGTACTCCCACATGGACAGTTACTACCACAAGCGAGACCATTCCATGATGATGGTGTTCCACAACCCCCTGGGTCCTGATCTACACAACCACACAGCCTGGAACACTTACCTCCACTCTGATGTGGGCTTCAGGTTAGTACAAACGTCTGCCTGGAACACTTACCTCCACTCTGATGTGGGCTTCAGGTTAGTACAAACGTCTGCCTGGAACACTTACCTCCACTCTGATGTGGGCTTCAGGTTAGTACAAACATCCACACAACCACACAGCCTGGAACACTTACCTCTACTCTGATGTGGGCTTCAGGTTAGTACAAACATCCACACAACCACACAGCCTGGAACACTTACCTCCACTCTGATGTGGGCTTCAGGTTAGTACAAACATCCACACAACCACACAGCCTGGAACACTTATCTCCACTCTGATGTGGGCTTCAGGTTAGTACAAACATCCACACAACCACACAGCCTGGAACACTTATCTCCACTCTGATGTGGGCTTCAGGTTAGTACAAACATCCACACAACCACACAGCCTGGAACACTTACCTCCACTCTGATGTGGGCTTCAGGTTAGTACAAACATCCACACAACCACACAGCCTGGAACACGTACCTCCACTCTGATGTGGGCTTCAGGTTAGTACAAACATCCACACAACCACACAGCCTGGAACACTTACCTCCACTCTGATGTGGGCTTCAGGTTAGTACAAACATCCACACAACCACACAGCCTGGAACACTTACCTCCACTTAGATGAAGGCTTAGAGAGAGAGAGAGAAAGAGAGAGAAAGAAAGAAGAGAGAAAAATAGATCAGAAAGAAAGAAAAAAATTCACAGATTTTTTGTCACATCAAATCTTTGAATTGTACTTTGAACCAATATTCTAAAGATAAAGTAACTGTTCAAAATGTAAATGAATGAAATGAGGTCCATTTTTCAGCATCCTCATACCTGTTTAAGAGAAAATCTGTGTACTGAACCAAATTTTCATCAAATTTGCACAGAAACTACTTGGAACACGTGACAGAGAACATCTCAGACTGGGTTCGTGTGGAGGAAGCCAAGTTCCAGGCGGAGTTGCTCGCAAAGGAGCTGGCTCTACAGAAGACTCCCGTAACAACCCCCGACACCTCACGGCCATCCAGCTCCAAGAGCCAGAGAAAGAGATCCCAGTCACCCAAGAAGAAGTCCAGGTCCCCATCAGGTAACTGCAGTTCATGTAGAAGTCACTAGATGGTGCTGTGTCTTCATACAGGTACATGCAAAAGAAGAAATCAAGTTTTTATTGTGAATTTCTTAATGCCATAGTCCTTGTCATCACAGATGTTAGTGATTCTCCCCTTCCCTTCTTCCCCTAATAAATCCCAGCTATTTCACCTTTGGGTCATTCGTTAGCAGTCAGCACGCTCCTTCACAGCGTCGTAATAAATTGTCTTGTTCCACTGAATATGCGTGTGCGAGTCTTTTATGCAATTCACTTTTGGGCCGCATGGGGGCTACTAGTGGTTTGTTCTCAAAGACAGCCCTGGGACAGAGAACGTATTTTTCTGCGCGAAGCATGCTGGGAGGGCGGTAGTATCCTGGGGACGTGAATGTTGTGTGGAGAAGGCCAAACGCGCTACCGTAGCAAACTCCCTTCCGTGACATAACTCCCCTCTCGGCAATCTAGAAGGGTAATCTAACACCCTCGCAGCGCCAAAAAATTAGGTACATTTTAAAGTTCCCTTTGATATAACGTATCACCATTGTGGCAACATTTTACCCCCGAAATAGTAAACTTTCGTCTTGTTTTCGCCTCGGTAACTGTAGAAAATACTAGCTAACTAGGGTACAGTCTCACGTGGCACACAAGAGTCACACAACTTACGATTTGCTAAGGTAATTGAGACAAACACAAAACAAAACAAAATGACAGCTGTGGATTCCATATAGTTTTATTTGTGTATTGGTTGAGCCCACAATCTAAACCTATGGCTTCTTCGCGGCGCTGGGTACGAGCGTGAGCAGTCAGACAGTCAGAGTCTATGGACTATATCACACTAATTTCAGGAAGGAGATGTCTTCTTGTAATGCTGCAGTACCTAGAAATTCTGCTTGGGGGCGCAAATTGACCGATGTCTCTTTGAGACTTCAATAACTCCATACATGTCTTAGAGTTATATTTCCTTCAACAGGATGTTAGACTTCAGGTGCAAACACACAAAATAACCAAAAACAATGTACCCTTATTCAAGGTGAATAGGGCTGTGTACCGGTACAGAAAATTCAGGTCCAGGTCCGGTTCAGGTCCAGAGGATCAGGTCCAGGTCCGGACCTGAACCTGAACCTAATTCAGTATGACGCATACCAATGGTCAATTTCACTGCAAAGAAATCTGTTTGGTGGAGTATTAGACTTACACTGGCGTTTTCAATCCTACAACGCTAACTGCACCTGTACGATTGACTGTAAAGCTTGGTAGAAATGGCTATAAACTTTGTACTGTAGTTCACTCTTGTTATTTTCTTCCACCTGCAAGCGCCCAAACGTGGAAATACTGATAAAATAATCTGTTAATTCTTTAATCGGTCCAACATCCGGTCCACCTAATTTTTTCAGGTCTGGTTTTTCTGGACCGGTCCAATAAGAAAAACCGGTTTTGGACCGGTACGCTGTACCGATAGCCCTAAAGGTGAACCTTCTACTGTCTCATAGGTACCTGTAACAATACAATGACACAAAGGATTGTTTCTTTAAGGTAAGAGGTCCAAGAGGGGATCAGCCAAGTCCCCAGAGAGACCCTCGTCTGCCGCAAGACCGCTACACGTGCGGGAGAACTCGCTGAAGGCCTGGAAGGAAGAACAGGACATCCTCAAAGCTGAGGAGGAGAGAAAGGCACGGGAGAAGGAAGAGAAAAGGGCCAAGTCTGCCAGCAAGAAGGTACAATTATTGTTGTTTGCCTGCTTCCTGTATCTACAGTATGCTTGGTTAAAAAAAATATTATTGGTCTCCTCCTTCGTTGCAGCCAGGGGCTAAATTGCAAAGTCTGGAGCAGCTGCCATTTGGCACTTATTCAGGACTGCAATTTAGAACCACTCACAGTAAAATGAAACCTTTTTGATATTCTGGTTCTAAACATACAGGCTAGAGCTGTGTACCTATATAATAGGTACAGGTACAGGTACAGGGTTTAGGTACAGGTCCGGACCTTTACCTGTACCTAAACAAGTTTCATCCATCAATTTAAGTTGTATCAGAAGATTTTAATATTTGAACCTCAATACAAAGTTTTCTTAATTTTCAACTGCAAGATTATCACAATTG
The DNA here is from genome assembly GCF_000003815.2 of Branchiostoma floridae. Classification (NCBI taxonomy): domain Eukaryota; kingdom Metazoa; phylum Chordata; class Leptocardii; order Amphioxiformes; family Branchiostomatidae; genus Branchiostoma; species Branchiostoma floridae. The sequence goes on along the minus strand of NC_049987.1, from coordinate 2,533,212 downwards.
CCATCCTTGTTTTGGAATTTACCTATCTTTAGCCTAAAAAAAACGGCATTTAATAGTAATTTAGTTTGTTAAGATACAGGTACAGGTAAATTAGCAAACAATTTTGAAGGTACGGTACTTAGGTACGGGTATTTAGGTACACGGCCCTATAGGACTGGTGTGGCACAAGACCTCCATCCGACCTCCAATGTCTTATCAAAGGGATGGCCCTTACCAAAGCTAGGTAGTAACTTAGTAGAAGAAAGAAAGTTGTTAGGTGCCTTTCTCAGGGGTTCAAAATTGCTGGCACATCAAGGGAGTCAAACCCACGACCTCCTAGTTACAGGACAAACACCCTGCCGTTACACCACACAACCTCACTTAATACAGTAATGATAAATTGCAAACTTAGCGTTTTTCTCTGCATTTCCAGGCTAGCCGAGAGCGAGGCAGCTCAGCTGGCAGCACCAAGAGTAAGAGCAGGGAGAAGACGTCGGACAAGAAGTCTCGAGGAGAGGACAAGGAAGACAAGGACAAGACACAGGAGCCGGTACCTGAGATACAGGAACCTACCGAACCTGAAGTCATCTTACCTGTAAGTAACAGTCTTATTAATTTTCTTTATTACCCCGGGCCCATGATGTTTCATTTACAGTGTGTTTGTTTGTTTGCTTGTGTGGACATACTTATTTGAATGCCCTAGAGTGACTGGTTCCTATGCCACGCTCCTATGAGACACAGTGAGACAGGAAGTTACCTGTAGGTCAAAGGTCCCTGAAAGGGTGCAGGGTTAGTTTTTTTGATATTCTGTCCTCAGCTACATCAGGAAAAATGCATTATACCTGTCAGATAAAGCCAAATCGACGATTGAATAACTGACATCCATCCATCCATCTTCACATGTATCCAAACAAATATATAAAGTTGCATTGAAAACAATATTTCATAGTCCTATATACTTTGTCTGACTTTGTCGTTTTTGCTTCCACAGTTCACCGGTTACGATGTCGGTAACGAGCTGGTCCATGCTGCGGGGGAGTCGGTTACGCTGTTCCCATGTGACGGCGGAATTATCAGGACTGAGAAAAACTCTTTTGTACAAGGTTAGTTTTTTACTATGTACATATTTTGATGTTTTTCAGGTTACAAAAGTTGCAGCTATGGATTCTAACATATTTTTTTACTTGTTGCAATATAAAAAAATTGTGACTGTGACTGTACGTAATGCTTTTATCAGTCATTAAAAAAATCTATTAGTATGTTAAATATTATAGAATTTTAAGGTTGGTTTCTGTCAAGTTTAAGCCTGTTTACCAGTTTTGCTGTCGGGTTGATTGGACCCTCTCTCCCCAAGAAATATGGTCGCCGTCAATGACATGAACATAAAGTAATGTCCCTGCTTTTCATAACTGATCTGCTAGATGGCGTTGCTGTGAGGACGTCTGTGCTGAAGGATGGCCACCTGTTTGTGATCCACATCCTGGACCCCAGACAGAAAGGAGATGTAGAGAACACTGGCGAGGAGTCAGTCAAGGAAAAGGCAGATCTGGAAAAGTCTGAGAAAGAAGGTAAGGACCAAACATAGAGACACAGATAACAAATATCCCCATGCTTTCTTGAAAAGTTCTTTGGCTCACTTTGCCTTCATTGGTAAAATGTAAACATTACTTGCTAGCATATTAATGTAGCTTTTCAAATTTAAGATTCCAAGGGTTTGAAAATTCTCAACATTGTTCGCATTAAATATCCTTTATTATCTATTAGTATGTACAATTTTAGACAACTTTTTTTCATAAAAACAACAAAGGTATACTTCCTATGGACAACAGTTACATTGTTTGGGGCTAGTCTTTGAAGACTGGAAAGAGTGGGAAAACCACAGATTTTAAATGTAATGATGTGTCAAACATTCTAGAAGTGTATTTAGTACTAACTGAACAAATATTATGGATGAAATTGCTTATTGTTTTTGTTTAAACTTAATTCTTATCATTGACTCAATGTAGTTTTTGGTCTGTCTGTTTCTGTATGCTTGTATGTCACCGTGTCCATAGTCCATATGTATTTGACTACACTGTCAGTGAGTGGGAAGATGACAGGAGGTAGAGGTCAGAGGTGGTAGAACTAGTTAATGATCAGATATGACAGTGCAGGTCATTGGGGTCAATGGAAGAGGCTACTAATTCATGGGGAGGAACTTTTGGTCTTTATTCTTTTCTGTATTTTCATACTTGGGTAATGTTTGATTGAATTGAGATGTAATACTTTATGTAAAACTATTTTCTTCAGAAGGAAGCCAGTCCCCTCGAGCTGGAACCCCAGACAAGAAGGATGAGTCTGCCCCCCTCCCCCTGTCCAGGTTCGGCTCCTTCACAGCTGTGCTGAAGGACGGCATGTGTCTGTCTCTCAGTAACCATGGACCCTCTGGGAAACCAAAGATGCCAGGTAAACACTTTTAGACTTTTATCAAGGGCTAATGATCCACCCTGACTTGTATATGGTGTCATAAGTCCTGCATGGACAGCTGCTATATCCACCGGAATAAAATCACTGAGTGAGCGACAGATACAAACACTTTTTTTCATTATTGTTACATGAGTTACAAGTCTATGAACAGTGAAATACTTGCTTTGTTCTGTATTCTTATTGTCTGGCACTCGTCTTTGAAATTCTAGAGTCTGACCATACAAAATTCTCAACCTTTCTGTATTACTAAAAAAATTTGGTTAATAATCAAAATGCCATATAGAACATCCTCTAATGACTGTAATGGTTTTATTGGAGTAACCACTCAATTTCAAAAACATAACCTTATTATGAATATTTTTTTTCTAATGAAATTCTAAATTGTTTTAACTACAGAAAGATGGCAAAAGATAATATATATTTCTACTGCAAGAAAACACATAAATTTCAATATAATATTTCCTTTCTTTTTTTCAGATGATATGTCAGCAAAAGAGGTGGACATCATGACCAACATCCCCCCAGCCTCCACCCCAACCCCTCCTCCCCCCTCCCCCTCCAGAGCCAAGTCCCCACGCGCCAAGTCACCCAAGGGAAAACCCAAGTCACCCAAGGGGAAAAGGAAGGAACCCCAGGTGGAGGAGAAGCCTCCAGAACCGGTAAGAGACTGCTTGTAATTATTTTTTGGCCAAACCTCCAGGGCGGATCCATTTTCATTGCAGATTTACACTATAGATCGATGGATAATCATCCACCGATTTAGATGACGTTTAGAATGCTACTGGTAAAAACCTACACCATCTCTTTGTTGCAGCTAATCTCTTTACCATCTCTTTTTGACACTTGTGCGTATAGCTGTCTTTATATACAATTTATTTTTGTTATCAGAGAATCTAAAATACATCCACGGATACTAGATTAACAATAACAAAAGTTGAACTGTAACAATATTGCATATCCATCCGTGTACAAAAATACTAGAAGACTTAATATATGCACAAGTGTGACAGCCCCCTGATAAACTGTTTTTTGTAATATTTGTGCTTACATTTTGTGACATTTCTACACTTTTACTTTATGACGGAAATTGTGCATATTATTTTATTATGTGTCACTTTCCAACACTTTTTTGTTTTCTGGACTGATTACCAGAAAACTTCACAGTTGTAATTTTTTCTAACAGTCACAGTTTGAATGAGAAATGTTGTGCATGTTTTAGCATGTCTTGATGACAGTAAACAATTCTTAATTTTATTAACCCTTTCCTACCTAAGCCACCCACAATTCACCTGGATAGAATTAAGGACATTGTGAAATTCCTACGACTGAAGGTATTTGTCAGCTACAGCTGTGGTATTTAGCCCATTGGCAAGCACCTGATTGATAACCACACCTTGCACACATTTGTAGTTGTTTAAGATGGTGATCCATGTGCTGAATAAGGCTGTTAAAAAAAATGTTCTGTTTCTAGTTACCTGACTGACCCTAGCAAAGTCCTGAAGACCTAGCCTTTTTGTACTTTTCATTTTGGTTCCCTGTACAATTATTGTATGTTAAGAATATGATCATGTTGGTGTGAATACCTGTGTCCTGGTGTCTTACAATATTTGTTGGTCCTTTTTACTTTGGTTGGAATCTAAACCCTAAGCATTTACGGGAAACACATATATTTTTTTTCCTTGGACCAAGATAGAAATAGAAGTTCAAACTTTATAGTATAAACCCCTTGTGACACAGTGGTATGCCCCATTCTACACAACCTTACATCCTTGTCACTGATCTGGACTGTACCATTTCCCCACCCCAGGAGGAGCCCCCACCCGAGCCAGAGGAGCCTGAAGAAGCGCCCATCCCCCCCTTCCAGCAGCTGTTTGTGTCCTGTCCAGATGGACTCAACATTAGGTACTTCCTGGAGAAGGACATAGGTGGGTAGTTAGTGAGTGAATGGACTCAACATTAGGTACTTCCTGGAGAAGGACATAGGTGGGTAGAGCTAGTGAATGGACTCAACATTAGGTACTTCCTGGAGAAGGACATAGGTGAGTAGTGTGAGTGAGTGGACTCAACATTAGGTACTTCCTGGAGAAGGACATAGGTGGGTAGAGCTAGTGAATGGACTCAACATTAGGTACTTCCTGGAGAAGGACATAGGTGGGTAGAGTTAGTGAATGGACTCAACATTAGGTACTTCCTGGAGAAGGACATAGGTGGGTAGTGTGAGTGAATGGACTCAACATTAGGTACTTCCTGGAGAAGGACATAGGTGGGTAGAGTTAGTGAATGGACTCAACATTAGGTACTTCCTGGAGAAGGACATAGGTGGGTAGAGTGAGTGAGTGAACAGGAAATATTACTAATAGGTAAATAATTCAGTGATAAGACAAATTAATACTGAATGAGTTTATTAGCAAATTACTTTGCAAAATCCGCCATGTAGTTGAGAAAATTGCATGATGACCTCAAGCAAAATATCAAGGGCAACATCGATTCTAACATCTGAGTCCTGTTTTCAACTTCTCAACTGTAGTGCACTTAAGGTATGCGTTAGTTGCATTCAAATTATTCTATTGAAGCCAATGTGATAACAGGAAAACTTTGAAATTTGTATTTTTTGTTTGAGGTTATCAGTTTTGGCAAATATATATAGTGCATTTTGATTTGAAACGTGTGTTCACGTATGGGAATGACATGCATTTTAAATGAAATACAACGAGATATTGCATCACCTTTGGTCCCAATCCTCCCCCTTGTAGGATCACCCTATATGGACAAAGGTATCTTTGCTGATATTACATACTGTTTTGTGTTTGATATATATAACAAATATTAACTAATTTATTTTACGCTGACCAACCAGGCATCAAGCCGGAGACGGTAGCGGAGATAGGCCGCTCCAGGCTCCTGGTTCGACAGACGTATCCGTTCAAGACCCGCGGGCTGCAGAAGGTGGAGGACCTGCGGAAGAAACCGGCGATGCAGGAGGTGTCTCGATGTGTCAACAGTGATGGGACAGTGGTCAAGGTGTTACACGACGGAAGCACACAGGTAATGTAAATGACCGTATTGTCTCCAATAAAGTACTCATCCCTCCTCCACTTTGAACAGACATTGAACTGGATAAATTCAAATTTATGATGTTTTTTCCTCAAGTTATATTGCATAAAACAACCTGGGGTTTCACTGTGTCATTGTCTCTATAAACTTGTGAATTGCAACTGAGACATAAAATCACTGAGAATGAACTGCTAGAAGAAATCAGGTAGTACATCTATTTAAACTGAAAAAAAACCAACTGTTAAACAATTTTCAAAGTCACTAACTCAATAGGATTGCATGCAAATGCTACTGTTATGTGAAGCATGTTTAGACAGTTTTTTTGGGTAAGACAACACCAAGACAACACCAATGTGTATGTTTGCTTTATTTTAGGCTCTTTTACCATTTATCCATGCAAAGACCTCAAATAAAGTATGCATCCCAACTTTGGCAACAACTTGTAGCAACTTTTCATTTTTCAAATGTTTTAAAAGTGCATGCTTTATTCGAAATGCGTTATTTTTTAACTGTACTTGTACAAATTTGAACATCAGATTCTACAAAATCTTTTGCATCACAACGCCCCTAAAATTCTGTTTATGTTTCTATTTGTACATGAAATCCTAGCTACAGGCATGATTGGTTTAGCCTTAATGTCATCAACCCATGACCAGATGTTTAAGACACATACACAGCACCAATATCTCCATGTACAATGTACTTCTCCCATTGGATGGCATTTCAGCACCTGGCTATAATCTGGTGTATTGTTGTATTTTCAGGTTCTGTTTGCTGATGGGACTATCAGTGAAAACCCCGGGGCAGGGCCCATTGGACCCTACGGCAGCAGGAGCAACTCCCCCTCCCGACCCCCCCAGTCCCCCACTCAGGAACCCCCCGAGGATGGCAAAGAAACTCCTTCCAAGAAGAAAGGTCTGTGAATTTTTTTCATGTATCATAGAGTCAATGGTATGCATGTATATCCAGATGAAATGATGATCATATTTCTGCAATACTAGTACATTGTGTCCAATGTTGTTGCATTTTTAATGTATAATGTCATGACTTTAAATTCTACTACTTTTGAAATTCAGTGTAATGTAGTACATAGATGCCCTCTATCAATTTTGGGTTGAACTGCAGGTTACAATTTTTTTTCTTTAAATTTCCTTTTCCCCACCAGCTGCTAAGGGTGGCAGGAAGTCCATCACTACACTGCAGGAGCCTGAGCCCGTGGTAGTTGCGCCGCCGGTCGATGAGAAAGCCAACCAATGGGTCACAACCTCGCCGAGCGGGGAAAGAGTGGCGACTAAAGGCGACGGAACGCCGTTTGACGTGAAGGCAGCACTGCTGTGTCAGGCCAGCGATCCTGAATCCGGAGCTGTAAGAGAACAATCTGGCATATACAGCTTTTACATGTTGTTTCTTCCTGACCATAACATTTCCCAAGGGTAGACAATTTCTGACCTGCAGTACTGACAAAAAAAGCTAGGTGGCAGCAATGAGTGGTCCAATTTTTTTTCTAAATGCCCTGTTCTGTGCAGGTTGTGGTGACCCGGGAGGACAAGGTGATCAGTGTACACCGCCCTGACGACAGCGTAGTTGTGGAACATCGTGACGGAACCAGAATCACCACGTTCTACAAGGACGTCATCCGTGCCGTTCCCGTGGATGAGAACGAAACTGGTGCATAACATTTTATTAAACAGAGAAACTCAATGTTTGATTTTTTGTTATCATAAATCTTGGTTGTGGCTAAGCCCTAATCTATGAGATGGTTGTTTCTCACCGAGAAGGACCCCTACTCTTTTTGATAAGTGTGGTTGGTTCTTTAATATGGTCATGCTGTGTGTCTCTCCTGAAACACATAATCTCCATTTAACGTCCTTTTCATTTAACGTCCTTTTCACGAGACAGCCTGACCAAAGCTACATGTAGACATTATTATTTTCACTTAAATGAAGTGAGGAAAGTCGTTTCAAGTGCATTTCACAAGACATACCAGGGGTTTCAAACCCAGGATCTTGGGGTTCTGGTCAAAACACCAATTCTGCTGCACAATTCTACTTTTGACACAAGAAAACTTTAATTTGATGCTTATGACGATTGTTAATTTTTGCAGGTGAGAGTCCCCGTATGGAGACTGCCCGTGTGAAGCACACTAAGGTAGAATGTGTGGGGTACGCTACTCTGCTGTTCAACAGTCTGGACGGCTCCTGTATGACCGTGTTTGGGAACGGCACCAGTCTCATGACTAATCTCAACGGGACATACCAGGTCAGTATACTGTTTATCAATTACTGTAAGTCATGATAGTTTTGTAAATACCTCTTTCAACATCTGAGGCAATGATGATTTTGAAAACAACTTGCTGTGTTGACCAGAATTTTTTTTGCAAATATTACTTTTTTAGTTAGCCAAGATCACTTACTGTAAACCATAATTGTTTTGGCAAACTTCACTTGCGGTAATGTTGTAAACCATATATTACGGGAATTTACTGTTCTGTACTTGCTGTTAACCATATTTTAGCAAATTGAACCATAAATATTAAGGAAATAGCAATTGCTGTTAATTTTGTCTAACAATTATTCTTTTAGCAAACATCCCTTTCTGTAACCCATTATATTTTGCAAACTTTACTGTAAACCATTGTATATAAACAGTAAACTATGATCCTATTTTTGCATAATTAAACATCATTTACTGTTAATGATGTTATTTTGCAAAAACATACAACGTACATGACATCTTAGCATTGATTAAGGGAAAGGCAGTTGCATTAAGGGTCGACTGTTCAGTCAGTCAGAAATAACAAGTTAAAACTATTAAAAAAATTCCCTGGGATACTAGGTACTGTGTTGAATTTTGTCTGTTTGTCGTTAAAATCAATAACAATTTCAAACTTCAACCCCAACCCAGCTGTATCACGGGGACGGGGGGCGACTGGACATGGACGCGGACGGAACCACGGTCTACGCGCCGCGGCCTGACAATGACCTGGGGCGTGGCGGGGAGGAGGAGATGGCCCTGGGTTCGTACGTGATGCGCCACAACACGGAGATGTGCTGTGAGATGGTGGATCTACAGGGCAATGTGTTCCAGGTGGCAGTGGATGGAACAACTTCAGGTGACTCTTTACTGTGACTTTGTTTATCAGGTTATTCTGATGCCATGCCATGTTGATTCATTTATTTTTAAGACATTCTTGGAAATCCACAAACCAGGTGCTAATGTGCAAAAAGATGAATTTCATTAGAAAGTTGCCTGAATTCATTAAGGACTTTGTTTGTAGTCAGGAAGGTTGAACAAAATTTGATGATTGAACACTGAGTGTGGAAGAATAATAGAACAGAACAATAGATTTTTATTCTTTCACATCTATTATTTCACATCTTGTTTAATAGAACAGAACAATAGATTTTTCATTTTTATTCTTTCACATCTTCTTTGACTTTAGAATTTGAATTAGTATTAGGCATTTTTAAACTTACATCAGTATCCGTTTTCATATATCATTTTTTTCAACTTAAGGCATACATTCACTCATTCTGCAGCTGCTGTAGAAAGTCATGTAAAGTGCCTTTCCCAAGGGTCTAACAAGTAACATCTGGTGGCATTAGTAGATTGAAACCCAGGACCTCTTGAGTCTGCAAAAAGTCCCAGTCCCCACCAGTGATTTCATTATAATGATTTTTTATTGCAGTGATTCGAGCAGGCCAGTATGGAGAGGAGGAGGGAGATGAAGAGGAGGATGAGAGTTTCCAGAAGAGGAGGAAGATGATACAGTATGGGGAACACTGTCCCAGGTTCTTCATCATTCATGCTAATGGCAGTGGAACAGAGCTGCTCAGGTATTACACTGTTTCATACTGCTCAGGTATTATACAGTATGGGGAACACTGTCCCAGGTTCTTCATCATTCATGCCAATGGCAGTGGAACTGAGCTGCTCAGGTATTACACTGTTTTATACTGCTCACAGGTATTATACAGTATGGGGAACACTGTCCCAGGTTCTTCATCATTCATGCCAATGGCGGTGGAACTGAGCTGCTCAGGTATTACTGTGTTCCTCAGACTGTTTTCAGCAACAGTTGATAAGACTAGTCCCGGAAGGAACATTTGCTTTTAATTACTAATCCTGAAGAATCAACTGATTAACCAGTAAACCAATCCTATCCTTTCTCCAGTTTGTTACAATGAAAACTTTCATGCAAAATTGTCTTTCCCATCCCCATTGAAATGTTTGGTCCTTACTTCCTTGCGATATTTTGAGAATCGAATACATGCGCATATATTTTTCATATGCTGTGTAGTAGGAACCTAACTGAATGCTTATCCAAACCCTTGTCCAATGCTCTTATAAGAGCCATGTGAAAGAGCAAATCAGAACTTTAAGTACCTATATTCTCTGTCAAGGAGTTCCTGCATCAATCTATACATGTATTGAAGTGATCAAAGGAGTGAATGAAGCTAGAATAGGATGGGTACCAGACTGACACTTGACAACAGGACCAACTTGGGTGGGAAACTATATCTGAGTTTACATCTTAGCAGCATATAATTATATAGGATGTGTTGTTTCTGTCCATCCCAGGCCCAAGGACGTAGCTGAGTACCTGTCCATGGCAGCCAGGGATCCCACCTGTGCCCTGATCCAGGATCCACTCCCAGAGTACCCCGGTGTTACCGGCATCACCGTCCTCAAGCCCCACACCAGCGGCATCAGCCAGTCATGGCTCAAGAAACTGGACGAGGAAGTCATCATGCCCAAGGGGTTGAAGTCGCGGGACTTGAAGACCATGTCTGTGTCCGCAGAGAAGACGCCGGGACCGTCGTTTGGTACCAACGTGGGGAAGGGTTTGAGCGTGGGGTCTGTGATGTCGTCTCCCAGACCCGTGCCAATCTTACACTGTCCTGACACACTGGAGATCAGACAGCTGGTGCAGGTATGTTTAACTCAAGGAATCCCACTTCTGACACCATGTACGGGTCTGTTTAACTCATCGTGGAATCCCACTTCTGACACCATGTACAGGTCTGTAAACTCATTGTGGAATCCCAGTTCTGACACAAAAGGTTTTTGAAGTGTGGAGCAGATAGAAAACAAGTACTTCTTTGCCACTATATGGTGTAGGTCTTTAATAATAGTAGTACCTCCTATGGTTTGCTGGATGAGTGTGTACAAGGGCACATTCAAATTTGATCAGTATACAATGTGGCTAGATTAGAATTTCCTCCATCTGATAGTAATGTGATAGTAATCTCATTCTATATTCATAATCTGTATATGTACTATGTTTAATAATTAGGATGTTAAGTTTGTTTCTTCTTTTTTCTTTACCATACATTGTACCGTGTACGATCGTTGCGCAATAAAGTTCTTCTTCTAGTAATTTTGTCACTAAATGATATTTGAATTCTAAGTAGCTGTCTGTATGAGTACAATTGTACTGCACTAAATTCACTTTATTGATTTGATTGATTGGTTGCTATTACAATGTATAATATTGTGACAGAAGGTAATGACAAACTGTTGAAACCATGAGCCATAGAGTCCATCTCAACAATCTTTTAAGTAACAAGTTTAAAAAACTGTTATCCCACTTGTTGTTTTTGATAGTATAAACCTGTAAGCGAGGACCTGAGAAAGCGGCTGCAGCTGGGGCTGAAGGCGTACGCGGAGCACGTGTTAGAGCGTGAACAGACCAGCGCTGCGCTGATGGTACAGGATCCACGGACAGAGGAGGAGAAGATTCACGCTGCGGACCTCGCTTCACAGACGGTACAGCATCGTGTTGACTGTGTATAGTGTGCTAGATGTATTGAAACACTAGAGGCAAGTAGAATAGTATTTACCCCAAGCTTGCTCCCGGGATTCGAACCCGCAACCTATCGGACCAGACCAAGCTCCACAAACCAACCAATTTGGCCTAAAGCCTGACAGGTGTTTGGCACGGACGGTTGGCGGTGCTTGAACCCCACTGTTACACTACTCCCTCTTTTCTTTTGAAGGTTCGTCCTCGAATCTCCGAGCATATGGTCTAGTAATTATAATAGGATTTGGCGCTCTTATCGCCAAGGCCCAGGTTCGTTTCCTGGTGTGGGAACCAGTGAAACACTAGAGGCGAGTAGAACAGTTTTTACTTTAAGCTTGCTCCCGGCATTTGAACCCGTGACCTATCGTGCCAGACTGGGGCAGCCAAGCTCCCCAAACCAAGCACCCAACTGATTCGGCCAAAAGCCTGACAGGCATTTGGCATGGTCGGTTGGCAGTGCTTGAACCCCACTGTTACAGTATCCCTAGAATAAGCCATCATGTTGTTGTCAGTGTACTCATTTGTGTGTCAACAACATTGTTTAGCTAACAGTTAAACTTGAAATATTTAGAATTATAGTTAACTTTGAAATCACTAATATTTTGTTTTCCTCCTTTTTGTTGCAGATTTTTGGACAGGCACAGGAAACTGAACACCATGAGAGTGCAGATAAAAAAGTCACCGTGATGGAGGGTAAGTTTCAACTTATCCTTCTTGACACAAGAAGCCACCATGCTTGATTTTACCATGCTTAAGGACTGAGGGAGGTTATAATCACTGAGTTACTGTAACTCAGTTATAGTAGTGAAATTAGTAAACTTAATGTTGTTGCCATTGTATGGAAATTTTTGAAATCCTGAAGTAAATTTTGTAAGTTTGACTTGATATTAGTACAGCAATAAAGTGTAAATTGAAATCTAATGCAGACAAGTTATTTACAAAATGTATACATGTATGTCGTCAGGTGATGTTACTACTGCGTATGAGAAAGCAGTGGAGGTACCTCCACCCGAACCTCCACCTACACCCAGGAACAAACGTACACAGGACGACTGGGACAGGGACAGGTAATGTCTAATACTTTTATCTCATCCGAAGTCATCCATAATCATAACTTTAAACTGATATAGGAAATAATAATAGAATTACATTTTATGTCTTCAAGTATGTACTCATCCCAGCTTCTCAACAGATTCTGTTTTTCTGCATTAAGTTTGGATGTGTAACTGTGTCTAGTACATGTACTATTCTAAGTAGTAGTAAACATTTCATTGTTTTTTGCTGAACAGTTGACAAATAAGTTATTAAACATTGTGTTCTATTGTTCCTCTCCAGACGAGAGCTAGCAGAGGAGCAGGAAGGTAGAAATGCCCTTAAGAACAAAGATGTTCCACCTTACTTCGAAAGTGAGATGGGGAAGCACTTCCTCATGAGCCAGGTGGGAAATTTTACATTTTGATTGATTCTTTTGTCTAATGATCTGTAACAGTTTATCATTGCAAGTCAGTGTCTTTTAATGTACCCACCCTTGTCAAAGTGCATGTCTACAGTATTGAGCAAGTCACAGATAAATCTTTGAGACTGAAACATACAGTTAAAAAGAAAAACTTATTGAGTTTGTGCCCCTTCTCAAATGATCAGGAATGTATTAGAAATATACTGTAATGCCTGATTTTTTTTCAATTTCATGGTTTTCATGGTGATGACTTTAACATGAACTAATCATTAAAATAACTGATAACAAAGAATTCGTCTTGTTGATGTTAACAAATAATTCGTTCACCGTGAACATTTAGTTCCGAGAATAAGTTAAAGTTTCTCATACCATGAAAGTTTGGTACTGAGAAGACAAAGTGAAAAACAGTGGTGAAGGATGCCTTTGCTCTGTTCCATATATTTAGAACAATTTGTCTTCCTCCAGGCCCCTGACATGGATGCTCTCACGAGGGAACTTGCACACGACCCGCGGCGTGACGGGTCACAGGTCATCCGCAGTAACCCTGACAGTCCCATCAGCATGGGGGAGAGTCCGCAGGGCTCCAGCGGTCATCTGGTCAGGGTGCAAGGTCAGCTGTCTAAATCTCTAGTGTTGCAACTTTCACGAATTCAGCAGATTGAATGAATGTCCTGTTAGTTAGGAAGTTGGATATACCCCGTATCTAGAGTAACTTTTTATAATGTCAACTTCACAGAAAACTGTGTAAATGTGAACATTCTAAAACATTTTGTAAATATATGAGTGCTAGTCTTAAAAGAAGTACAGTTAGACTTACTGTGTTTGATAATTAAATGAGGGGGGGGGGAGATTTAAGATAAGTAGTTCAGAGTAAGATAATGCATAATAATATTAGCTAAACTTGCACACAAAATAGACAAAGATCAAGTAGGGCTTTTGCAAGTCTTGTCCAAACAGATACATTCATTAGGAATTTAGAATTCAAAAATTTTGATTGTATACCTGAGTCACTATTCCTACTTATCATAATTTCACATAATTTCCATTAAGTTCATTTGTGACTCAAACTTCTCTTTTTGTTTTCTTTAACAGAAACCTTTTCCACGACCCCACCTGGAGAGAACACACCTGTCACCACTGAGGATTCACCTTCGCTCGGTAAGTCAGGGAGGAGGCAAAATTATGCATGAACTTTTAGACCAGAGATTTGTGAAAAATCTTGTTATATAATTGCATATAATTCGACTTGAAAGCATCACTAGGGACAATGTGATTATAAGGTAATGCCAATTCTTGTGTTGATTCTCAATTATGATAAATTGTTTGAAATATCAACCTGAACCTTGCATGGTAACACTGTTGCAGGTTGTATCTGGTACAAATGTATTATTTTCTATTAAGAGGCGATTTTTTTCTCCTACTGTCTTTTGTGTTAATCTTGACAACTTTTTACCTTATGATGGACAATGTGTACACAACACTTTTTATTTGTTACAGTTTCAGTAGTACACTGCAGTAAAGCTAGATTTTCTAGTCTGATTAGGATAAATGCATCATAAGTTTAATACTTTAATTTATTTCTTTAACAGGTTTGAGAGTGACCTCTACAACCCCCAGCCTCCGACCAACAAACCCCACCCCAGCTCATGCCAGTGGCACCGGGACCCCCACCCCCCTCAGGCCTAAAAACCCCACCCCCCAGCATGCTGCTGGTGTTACCTTCTCTGCCAGACCAGGTACATATAGAATACAACATGGTGTATTCCGTATCACCCGAGGTATCAGCCCGACCGCGGGTCGGATCGCCCGACAGCCGAAGGCCGGAGGGCGATCCGACCTGCGGGAGGGCTGAGACCGAGGGTGATGCGGAATACACCGTGTTGTATTTTATTTATGTCATACCCACCTGAGAAAACCACTGTTTTGATGCGAAATGCGCCAGAAGTTGAACAAATTTGTAATGCCCTCGAAAAAAAAGCGTTGCAACAGTAATGTTCCAACGTCCGAATCAGGTATTCGAACTGTCGATGGCGCGGCACTCGGTCCGCTCGAAACAGTTTGATTTATTCGTGTGATAAGCCCGGGCCGTACGGAAAGTTATCATCCGGTCCGGAACACCCGTATCGAATGTTTTCGCGTCACAGGTATGACATAAAGTGTGATATATGATATGAAAATGAAATAAGTGTTATGATTTGTACAGTAAAAGTGGTTCACAGCAGTGTAACAGTACTGTTCTCTGCTCAAAGCCATAGAATGCTGGGTTTGAATCCCTTGATCTGCTCTCAGAATGAAGTTTTGCCCATGAGAAAGGCACTTTACTCAAATTTTCCTCCATTGACTCAGGTGAACTTGATTAAAAAATAGAATCTAGAAAATTGACAGAGGTATTTTGTCTTCCTCTGCTTCTAGAAAAGAAGGAAACCCCAAATTTATGTGTTTGCCAACAAGTGTTTTATGAATTAGTCTCCTGCTTAGAGGTGGATACCAGTTTTTTCCTTTTTGACCAGTCTGGGAAGAACGAACCTGATAAAAACTGGTGGACTAGATGTTATATATTGGAAAATGAGCAGATTGTATGATCAGGCATTCACACGTTTTGGGGCTTACTGGTCAAGAAATAGCATGAGCGAAGTAGAGTAGAGTACACATGACATGTAAATGTTGTTTCCTTTGTCTCAAGCACAAGCATGTGTATCAACTATATGTACTGTCTTGCAACTGTCCCAAGCTTTGAGCATGCACATTGCAAATAAACCTGGTGTCTATTCTATGTTCCACAGGGAACCCAACACCCACCCAAGACTCTGGATCCAACTCCCAGGGTAGTGTCCCGTCAGAGACCCCCTCTGCCTCCCTGTCTGTCCGCCCCACCACCATCCCAGAACATCCGGAACCCTCACCAGGTGGGAAAGGTGTGCACCAATAACCCTGCTGTGATATGCTTCACTAAAATGCAAATAGGGACACCAATATGGTGGCAAACAAAATGATTAACAACTTTGGTTAAAAATGTACTCAACCATAGCATTTACATGTGCATGAGAGGCACATGAACTAATAGTATTAAACGCTTTATGCCAAAAAGCAGTTACTCACAAGCAACTGGATATGATGTTGGAAATGGTCTGACATTTTAAACCACATCCGTTGTTTTTCGTAGTGACATTGGACAAACTTTGTTGGAGAGAGTTTTTATGTCCTAGCTGGGAATTGATATGCAAAAGAGATCTAGTTAAAAGACAGGTTTATGTTAACTATCAATTAATATGCAAAAAGGGGAGGAGAACCAAAATTTTTTTAATAGTCCAAAGGCAACAACGGTAAGACAAACAGCTGACTAATTGTAAAATCAAAACTTTGTTTTGGCGTATCTTATTACCTGGATGTCAAACCTTCATTGATGTATAAAACACATTGATTCTATTATTTACAGCTGCTATTACATTAGAATTTATATGATCATACATGTAAGTCTTCACCTTTTCTTTGACAGAGAACTTGGAGAATTCTGGTCAGTTTACCTCGCGGTCTAACCAGGTAGCCTCGTCTGACGGTGAGCTGGTCACGACTCGCAGTCTACTGCTGGACGTCAACAACCAGCCGCGTAAGGACACGGTCAGACTGCCCCGCGCTCTGGACGGAGGGAAACCTGGCTCATTACCGAATCAAAAGGTACAGATTCTCAAACAAGTTTTTACTCCGATTCCCATTATTTTGCAGATTCGAAGGAAACTGGATGTAGGAAAAATGTCAGAGAGCATTTGATATAATAATACAAAAGCAGCATAGTTTGCTGTGCAATATTCATTGCTGTTTGAAAGGACCCTGATGCAATTCAAGGAGACCAGAATTTTTTTTTTTTTTCATATTCAGGCTAGGCCACACCAATTTAATTTCTTGGTTCACGGATTCGCTCGCTCTAATTTTTTGGAAAAAAAAAATAAAAATAAAAATTACCACTCAGCAAATTTTCACCATTAATGAAACCATTCACCAGCTTTCTGGTGTAGCAAATTGGCCTTTATATTATAAGCTCCTTAAAGTGTGGGTACAGGTGCTGTTAGTGTACAATAATAGTGTTTTTGTACTTTTTTCAAGCTGAAAACTTTTTTTCTTTATGTTTTGGATTAGCCGTTACCTTTACCCCAACCATTTTACAGTTTTCATTTTTATTTTTCTTTCGCCCTCTCGCTCCATATTTTTTATGAAAAAATCCGTGAACCAAGAAATTAAATTGGTGTGGCCTTAAGTCACATGAAAAAGTCTAAGAGGAAACCATTTTTCTCTTGACAATTTTTAGAAATATTTCAATCAAATTTAGCCCTAAACAAAACAAGCACTGCTAATGTGGAAGAGTTTAATATTTTCAATTTATTGTCATAGTTTGCTCGTGCTATCCTGACAATGCATGTAGCTTCTTATAATAAAAAGATTCTGAATGAGAATAAGCTGTTCCACTGTAATCATTTCGATAAATTTTTGTACATTGTACACAGTTATAGAAACATTACAATGACTTTTGTTTCAGACTTCAATGTACATGTGTACATTACCCATTTTGTAAAAATCAGCTTACTGATACATACATGTACATAGTTTACAATGTATACTTGTATTTCCGTCCTCAGTTTTCACTAGTTGAGGAGCCCGTACGTAGGAAGGTCCAGACATCGTCAGTAGCAGGAGCTTCCTACAAGGGTGTGAGGCAGATGGGAGCTCTGCGGGGGCTCATGGCAGTTCCTGACGTAAGATCATGTTTTATGAGACCTGTCAATAACACTCTGGTTAAGGTTCCTCATGTGCAGCAAGTTGCACGTTGGTAATATGTTAAGTTGAAGGCCCCAGACACATGTACACATCAACAAAACAGGCCTGGATGTGTACATGTATTGATGAACACACTTGGTCTAGACAAGAAATGTTCATAAATTAAGTGGTCTTTTGACATATTGACTGGAACACAATCCTCATTGCACATGCACTGTAAGTTCCACAGCTTTTTTTTGCACAAAGTTACATGTTGGAAAATGGCCTGGACTTCTTGGAGTATATCACCTGAAACATGGAACAGGCCTTCAACTTATCCAATATTCTGTGGTTCTTCTGGATTATGAATTTACTACATTTGTGTAAGATATGAAATGAAATGCAACCACATCCGATCCCTAGAATAGAGACAAGTAGAGTCACCAGACAATTCCTGCACGGCGGCTTTGCCATGGCATGCCTAATTTCAACCAAGCAGTTACATTATATAGGAGACTGAAGTAAATCATGTTTTTGAATTATTATATGATGAAACAACTGTTTTTAATCATCCCTCTCTACAGGATGTAGACTTCGGAGTGCTGCGGGAGGGGAACACCTACGTGTACACGGTACAGCTGAAGAATGTGGGCGTGGACAGCTGCAGGTTCAAGGTCAAACAGCCCCCACCCTCCACGGGACTCCGTGTCCTCTACAACCCTGGACCAGTAAGTAGGGAATGAAGCACCAAGATGTTAGAAATTTGTTTGACTGAAGCAGACGATCTGATTGTGTTGCTTGAATTTTTTGTTAGTTAAAGTAGTGCACCTGGTGAATCTGCTAACAACTTGCATATTCAACCAAGCATGTTGGATCAAATTTATACTCTCCTGCATAAGTCTGCTGTGTTCTTTTAATGTGTTTGGAATTTTCAAGCCAGGAGCCCATTGTCTTTACATGCATGTACTTCCTCTGATCAAAGGCAAGATGCAACTCTGTCAGTCATGCGCAAACCGTGGCACAAACCTTTCTCTGTGAAATTTGAACCAGATGTGGCAAAGTAGCACAGTCAGACTCGTGCTTAAGTTTGTCAGAAAAAGTTCTACTTTAATTAATTTGTTAATCCTCGATATATGAACACTTCAGATATATCACTGTATCCAGGTGTTGAAGACATAATTGAAGGCGACATACAGTGTTAGCATGCCCACCAAAATTATGAGATTTGAGATTATATTTTGTAAAGTATGTGTTCAGAGTTGATGAAAAATAATGCTTCCCCCCCCCCCCCCCAGATTGCGGCCGGCATGAAGGCGACTGAG
>NC_049987.1:2488982-2513669 GCF_000003815.2 Branchiostoma floridae | reverse complement strand
CGACCTGATGTACCTTCCTGTCACTGCAAATATCCTTTCCTACATATCTCAATAATAAACATAACATAGTTGTATGACAATAGTTCTGAATATCATTACTCATCTTTTATTAATCAAATTGTCAAAATCTGAATAAAGTAAATGTTCGACGATTTTAGTGGTAGCATACAATAATAAATTACTTTTTGTGGCTACATTCCCATTTAATGGGTATATAGTTCAAAATATAGATATTGTTTTAGGCCTAGGAAAAAAATGCTGTGTTTCCTGTTTCAGTCCTAAGAAAATTGTTGGGTAGGGATTATCTCTTTCTTTTGCTTGACTGTATTCTTTTTAGGCTGGCCAAAATGCTAGTGATACATATCACAATACAGTTGAACAAAATAAACTGAAATACATGAGGACACTTGTCTTTCAATGTCAAACTTTAATTTTGTGCATAGTAGATACATTAAGTATCCTTCATTAGATAGGACAAGCAGTGTTTTTACTTCAAAGCAGGCTGAGTAAAAATTCTAATTGGAAGATATGTGACTCAACTGGCTACCAAAAAAGTCTAGGTTTGGCAAGTATAGGAAAACAGGGAACACAACCTTTACAGAAATATCTCATTTGTCCAAAAAATTTTAACAGACTGAGTTTACTTTTAAGTTTCCTTAACACTTCTTACCTATTCTAACCGCCGCGGAGCACGATAACCGCAGCCTGGGCAGCCCGCGGGGAGGGAAGGCTCCCGCCGCAAAACTCATCTCCACCAAACCTCCGTCAGGACAGGGCATACTGCGGCCTCGACGGGATGTTCTCATTGGTCAGTACATCTCACCTCTCTTTTCAAATCTTAACAGTTAGATTGTCAATGTCATATAGAGAGCCAATGATCTTTATTGTACATTGCTAAATGAAGTCAGTACATTTTTGTGAATACAGTCACTTTGTATATTTTAATGTGAACATTGTACAATTGTAATGATTTTTGTCCCTCCAACCATTACCACCCTCCCTCATCAAGGAGGTTACCCTTGCCCTCATCAACCATACTTCCTTGTTCCCTAAGGGAATAAGCATGTACTAAGGGATAATGAAATGTGACATAGCACATGGTTCTACCATAAGGCTACACCATATTAGTTTCTTCTTGGTTCTTTGACAGAAATCATCATCAAATAACCACAAAAATTTCAATATAACTGTATTTACTGATTTAATTTTTATTGCTAAAGGCTTCAAGGCATGAACCTGATCCTCAGGCTTGTCTTTTGTTATGTTTTTGTCATTATTTCTTTTTAAAATCCTAGAACAAATTGAATGGATTTTACCTGTAAACGGTTAAAGTATTATGATGAAAGAAAATTGAACCATCTATAAAGACTTCAGCCAGATCTATTGTTTGTAACAAACGTTGTCTTTATTTTCCAGAAGGACTTCCTACCATGGGCTGAGCACCTTGAGAAGAGAAGTCTGACATCCCAGTCTCTATGCAACGTTTCAATTCTCATCAATGGTCTTTGTAGATAATTCCTGACCATTTGGGGCTTGTAGTATTTGGTGTTAAAGATATGGAGTGTAAATATTAAATGATGAAAAATGTATTGTCCTTGTATTTTGAAAATGAAGTACTAGTTGCCTTGTGGTATGGTGTTTGAAATTGTCACTATAATAAAATATTTTGTATTCACATTTTCAATAGTTGCCATCTACATGACTTGTCTTTAGGTTTACACCCGGCATACAAAAGTTGATGGAAGTGCCTTATTGGATTAAAACTTCTCACATTAGAAAGCTTAAGCTTGATGAATAAAGCACATGTTTGTTTCATATGCTGTCAGTTTCATTATACATTCTATTAAGACCTCTTGACAATTACAGCTGCCAATTTGAATTACCCAGGGTCATATACCAGAAGGAGACTTCAGTTGTTTGTTTGTTTGTTTGTTTGTTTCGATCTCGAATAACTTATAAGCCAGTATTGCACAGAACAGTCATTTAGTTTTCGTCAGTTGAATAGTATCAATTTGATAAAACACTGAGGTGCCCTTACATTCTTAACTCGGAACGGTGGTTAAACTCAAGACAGGGGCTAACCCTGGCAGCTCTCTTGGACCTTACTGGCACTTTTCACCTGACCTCTTGTTAGTTTTTCCGAAATACCCAGCATTCAAATGCCATTTCTGGACTGGGACAAACAAACACCAACAGATGACATAACCCTCGTTTTCACGGAGGTTAAAAGACCTGGGTATGGTTGAAATAACATGTCATAGTTATAAACGGTTACATATCTTCTCTGCTCAGTCGATATTATCTTGAACAGAAATTCTGCTTAAATTAATTTAAGTGTAATGTCAGAGGATAATTTCCTGACTTTGATTTTTTTCGGAATATTTGTCCATATCATTATAATCATGCCTATTTGAGGCAACATTGTTTACCTGAGTTAATGAAAAATCATTCTAAAAGATCACAAATCATAATTTTAAGCCGCTGCAGGTATAAATATCGGAAACATGCTTCAAAGAATTCACAACCTAAATTACATTATACGGATGACATCTTCTGGAAACCCCAATATTAATGCTCGCTTACGAATACGCTTACGAGTTCCACGACCACATACCTTTGCTAAATGATCCTAACCTTTACAACTGTGTTTTTTAACTGTGTTTTTCATTAATTATGCAAATAAGGTTCTCATTTGCATAATTTATATTACTTGATCATCTCCACCAAGCTACAGACGTACACAATCTATGTTAAGAAAGAAGGCTTTTATCGCAAATTTTCTGATAATTTGTGCAAATGCATATCATTCCCTTCGTGAAACGAAGGGTTTGTTTTGAGTGCTGTTTGTGTGTGAGAGGGACGTTTGTCAGCCTGATATCTGGGGAAGGTATGGATGGATTGTTTTGATATTTGGTATGTGGGTAGGGTTAGACATGAGGAAGGAATGGTAGGAATTGCGTTACGGCAGAGCGTTCTAGCGGAGTGTTATTGTACTGCAGCAGAACTTCCGGTTTTGATATTTTTTTTTGATACTTTTTTGGGTGATGATTTTTACGTGGTAGGTAGCTGTGTAAATGAATAGTAAGGTGTGTAAGTTTTGGGCACTTAGGGGTTTTGCTGGGTCGGTGAAAGTCATTCTTGTGTTAGGTTTTGAGAAGGAATAATGCAAGCAGGGGTCGATGGATCGGAATGACTGTAGGTATGCAGATAGCTTACGTAGTGATGTACATAATTGTATGATTGTTATGCAAATTAGGAGGTAATTAGCAGAATGCAATAGGTATGTTTGGAAACCGTTGTATGGTGCGTGTCTGTGTACAGAAAAGCTCGCGAACGGCTGGACAGATTGCTCTGATATTTGGTATGTGGGTAGTTCTTGAGAAGGAGAAGAAACGTACGAGGCGTTTTTTCGTTTAGTGGCTTTTGACGGTTTTGCAGGGGATGTTTGTACTTGGAAAATAGTGTATGTGGTGTGGGTATTACGCAATCATGCTATATTTAGGTGGCATTACGTCATGCCGATACCAGCGTGGGCTGCAGTCTTACCCCGTCTCTACAGGAAGTGACCCCAAAGGTCAACAACAAAATGGTACTATAGGGACAGTACATTATACATGGTGGGGTGTATATGTTTCCCATAAGATTTGATAATCTGTACACCAAGAATAATTGCAATGATGATATTGTATACAGGGGCATATATTATAAGTTTTAAAAGGGTTGTACAATCATGTAACAGTTACTACCGGTACAATACATTGTTGTAAAAAGCAGGGTTTGTTTTTCACAGTAACTTGTAGTCATTGATGAGATTATTTATAGGGATTGTACATTAGACATATGGAATACACAATGTAGTGGACTGCGTTGTGAAACAAAGAATGTTACATCATCATTGTTGCAAGCAACAAGTCGAAAATAATTATCTGTATTGCAGGAGTTGTATATTATACTTAAAGGGTTGTACAAGACAACTATATTACTTTGTGGAAACGTCCATGCAATGTATTAAGTCGTCAATATTGACATGTTTTATCTCGATAGTCCATTATACACATTGGAAGTATATAACGTACTGCATTGCGGAGCTAGGTAGCAATTTGCATATTTAGTATCTATGAATATCTATCAATATCTCTTTTTTTCAGTTACAAATGTAATACATGTACGTTTGACTGTCCTGTTATGAAATGCTGCGAATTAATCATTGTGCAAACTAGCCCATGGTTTGCATTTGTAGAACTTGATTATAGAAGGCATTCCCCAAGTTATCTAGAGATCAAAAATCATGACGATCCGTCAACCCTTCCCGTGTTATTACCCTCCAAAGGGATGATGCAATTGCGCACGCGCGTAAGACTTGGTGTAAATTCCGGGAATTTTTACCAAAGCCACAGCAAGTAAATTTTATGGATGACATCCTCTGCAGACTTAAAAATAGTGCGATAGGGCGAAAAAAACAAGATAGGTAAAAATAACAAGATGGCTACATTTTCAAAAATAGGCACCATAAAGTTGTGACGACTGTTGTAAAAAGAATTAAAGGGACAAAACATGGCATCAGAGCCAACAAGGCATTCATTCCCGTTTTTAAGACATGTACTGGTGTGGTAAAAGTGACACTAGTGTGGTAGACTGGCATCATCATCAAAGTTGGTAAGCACACTAATAGCTTCTATATATCCAATAAGTTCCACAACTACAGTCCTGGGTACCTCGCAAGTGTCACTTGTACAAGTACAATCATTAGCCTACAACACCATATATTTGCTCATTTTGGTACTTTATCCCACTCCAATTATTCCACTCCAAAGGGATGATGCAATAACATTGGCGCGGAAAAAATCCTGTAGAATTCCGGACAATTTTGCCAGTCGGACGTATCATATACTGTTAGGCTAGCCCCTGAGATGTCTATAAAAACATCCTCAAACCACCACACCCTCACCCATTTCACGAAGGTTGAGTTCTGCGAACGCTTGTTTGCATTATTAATGCTCAACGATGTTCACCTGTCCATAACTTCCAAGTGCTACAATTAAGAAGTTCCCGTCATTAACCACAATGACATTATAGCATTTTCTAATTAATTATGCAAATTAGGTCTTTATTTTGCATAATATCTATCAATATTCTTCTTCTCAGTTACAAATGTCATATGTTGCAATGGTCCTATAATGGAACTGAGCGTGTACAACTTACACGATTTCCTAATAGATTATGCAAAAAAAGATACTAACTTGCATAATAAATACGTAATTATATATGAAAACATCACTTAAGCTATCTAAATACCAAAAATCATAACAGTCCGTCAACCCCTTTTCGAGTTATTCCCTTTCAAAGTCTGACACTAAACTTGCCCTGCAGTTCCAAAACAAGTCGTTAAGGGGGCCCAAAACCTATTCCACTTACTATTGACATCAACAGCTGTCTACCACTCAAAAGTCTCAGCCACATGCGCAGCATGTTCGTAACTCAAGATATCAAACACGGAAGTTTACCTGGTCATAGTACTTGCACCCAAGTTCTTGTTTTATGAGTTGTAACGAACTGGCCACACACTTGACTTTTGAAGGGTTTCATACAGTGATATACTTTATTGTCTTCTCCAGTACTCTTAGCACCAGATTGAGGTAAGTGTATAAACTTCAGACAATGTTATAAACTTTAGCTCTCATGTTACACCCAGGATGAATGAGTTGTGCTGTGCATGTTTCTCATTAAGACGCTCTAGTGACGACAAAAATGTCTAGGCTGAAGAAATACCATAAGAACTATGACGTAGAAAACAATGGCAATGCTTCTGTATTTAATGCTGTATAAGATAAGCACCTTATTCTCTACTTTCCATAACCTACTACAGGTGTTCTCCAGTACAACCGATAAACATAGAGCCAGTTTGTCTCTCACAATGTATTGGAGGTAACTGAACCACAGTGAATTGTTTGCTCCCAACTCTCTCCTGTACACGTGTACACAAGAGAGTCAATGAGTGACGTCTGCTGTTTCATGGCTACCTTGTTACTAACGTTCAAGTAAACTTACTCAACATTAGAGACGATGTGCACCTACGGAACACCTGTACAGCTTTAAGGATGCTCCGTATATCTTGATCATTTCATAGTAAACACGAGAGAAAAGAGCAGACAGTGTTATTTACCCTGTCATGGTACCTGCACCTAACAAAGCACCTGTAACCGTCTGACCTTGGACCAAAATGGTTTCTACATTTTCAAACGTTTCCGTGTCCTGAGTGATGATACAGTTGCTTGGGGACACCTGTATGGCTATAAGGATGCTTTGTACTTCTTTTATCCGTTTAATGTAACGATAACTAGCCCAAAAGAGCAGATACTCTGCTGTTTACGTTGTTACGGTACCCAACAAAGTACCTGTGACCTTCTGACCTTGTAGCTAAAATGGCGTACTACATGTCTAACGTTAGAGTGTGTTCAGCAGTGTATATTTTTGGCGGCGGGGGGAGATTGTGTATTGAATAACGACCAACGAGACGCTTCTAAACACCTGCCACTTCTTACTGCATGAGTTATAAACGTTACGATGTACAATTTGGTTTCAGGAGGCAAGGTAAGTGACTCTATAGCGTATGAGAGCAACGTTGTGGTGATCTCGCATATTATTGTATAATGCACCAATGAGATAGGGACTCACTCTCACGATTACACCTCATATTCAACTTTCTCTATGTAATATCCCAATTATAAATGACTTAGCTAGTGGCTGAAAACCTGGCCGGGATGAAGCCAGAGTGCATGCAGTTCTACAAACATCTAGATTGAAAACAACATCCTCAGTTGAGGATCACTTCTTTTCCTTTACCTTCTGTAGAAAACGTAAATCTACTTTAGAATCTACTAAACCTGGCCTAACGGATGTAAGACACCATCGGGAGGCACAGGTGTGTCTGGCAACAGTGGAGCTACAACAGAAGACACATGATGGAAAGGGAAAAGGTTGGTGAAACTCTTCTTTAAAATCTTAAAGAACGAATAAAGAGTGACTTTACAAAGAACGGAAGTGCACCGTGAAGCAATAGACTGAAGATAAATGTTTATGTCAATCGTCCAACAAAAGTGCTTCCTCCGCCTTCTCTGAGATTATGTTATAAATAACGTGTTGCGTATCAAAAATCAACACAACGATGACGATGAAAATGTCATTGTGACATGATAACATCCCTGTAAAGAATCGTAAAAGGGCTAACGTGTTGATGGTCAATTTTCGCTTCCCATAGTGCCCCGGGTCGCCCAGCGGGATCCATGAACATTACATAGTCGCAGTCCAATCCACCGGTTTAAATTTATCTTCTTTCGAAAAGCGACAACCAGCTGTTCTAACAGGTCTTGTCTACAAGAAGATGAATAACGTCTAGGAAGACTTCAGAGACCGGGTTTTTAACCCTTATCTTGCTGAAAACTTGCCAATTTAACCCCCTAAGCTGTTTAATCAAACTGATAGGTAAAACTTGAGCTATTCTGTGCTGCTGCAGCAGATTTACTTCCCCAGTCAATGCGGTTTGCTGCGGTATGTCGCATTCAGGTGAGAAATGCCCCAAACTTGTATATGGCTAAGAGGGTTAACAATACCTAGGTTAGACTTCAGAGACCGGAATTTGGATGTGTCTGTTTCACAGAAGCTGAGAGCTGTTGCCAGGCGGGGTGATGAGGTCAGAGTTCAGCAGCTCTTAGCCAAGGGAGTCAATGTCAATGCTTCCGGCAACGACGTGAGTTAATCATTGTTGATACACCAAACGCAAGGTATCATTGTGTTGCTATTTGGTACATGAATTGGTGCTCGTGTTCTGGTGGTCAGGTTTTGATTTTGGGCCTCCTAGTGCTTGAACTTGATACTGTAGGTTGACCCTGTTTTTGTGTGGTTGGGGCATCCCCCATTATCTGCTTGGTTGTAAAAACAGATGACGATTGGGTTTGGGTTGATTGATAGGTCTTTAAGCTTAAGTGTAGAACCATCATCTGTTTTTGCACTGGCTTCTGCCATCTTGAAAGCAGGAGTGGTATCGCCCAATGGAAGAGGTGGCTAAATTTCAGTGCTCTTCAATTACCTACGATCTTTAACCAGAAACTGTACTCTAAAGTTATTTTTCGAGTTCATCTGTGAGTGTACGTGTGCTAGAGCCTGTGGACTGTCTGCTGAGCTGATATGAGGTGGTTCCGACGTCTGATCTGCTGAAGACGAGAGCCGTTCCTGTTTGACTAGCCCTGGCCAGCCGCCATATTACCTGAAGCGTCACAACCGCAGCGGGCTCCTTTGAGGAGCCCCCGCCGGTAAGTTTTCTTTACAACAGCAGATTCCACTACACCATTACTTCTATACTATATCATTATCTTCCTGCGATCTTTCTGCCGTTTGCTGCTGTATTTTATTACACCCTTGCAGAGTTGCAGAGGGCTGTAGTTGAGCGTCGCCATATCTCTCAGGTGTGGTCATTTGCATATCAATCTCACGATGCCGCCGCGGAAACAAAACTTGTCAGAGGATGACATGTCCACAATAAAGGATTTGTTGGAGCAACAGCAGGCAAAGTATGAAGACTTACTACAAAGACAACAATCAATCTTTCAATCATTCATAGAATCTGTCATGACCTCTACTAATAACCGATTTGACAACCTAGTTAGAGAAGTACAGGAGCTGAAGTCTTCTTTGCAGTTCTCGCAGCACGAAGTTGACACTCTGAAAACCAAACTGAACGAAGCTAATTCAGAGATAACCAACCTGAAAGCCACTATTGATGACCAAGCAAAGAATCCCAAGTCTCTACAAATGCCAGACATGGAGAAAAAGATGGACTATCTGGAGAACCAGAGCAGAAGAAACAACGTAGTCATCGATGGCATAGAGGACGACGTCAAGGAAACTTGGGCCGACACAGAAGTCAAAGTACGCAACATCCTGACAAAAAAGCTACAACTAGACTCAAAGACAATCGAAATAGAAAGAGCTCATCGGAATGGTCCCTTCAGAAATGACTCCCCCCGCCCAAGGCAAGTTGTGGTCAAGCTACTGCGTTTCAAGGACAAACAAATGATCCTTAACAGAGCCCGATCCAACCTCAAGAATACCAACATTTACATCAATGAAGACTTTTCAGATCAAGTTCGAAAACGACGCGCAGAGCTGGTGCCAAAGATGAGGGAAGCCAGACAACGTGGAGAGTTCGCTATCATCAGTTATGACCGACTCGTCATCAGGAAGAAAACTAATCAGGAAATGTCGTAAAGCTTATTTCCATCTGTATTACATTTATTGTGTGTAGTTGACCTATAATATTTCATGTATGATACTTCTAGATGCGACCATTCAAATATAGTTTTCCATCCATGTATATTTTACTATGTAATGATGTATAACTATGTAATGTTGTATATTAACTATGCTTATATAGATCATGTCCAACACATCCACTCAAACAGATGATTTCAATAGTACACCATATAATTTTGAAGATGATAACCTGATCTTTAACCCCTTCATGCTCGACTCAGATAAGGAATCAAACTTCACTGACAGCTGGGATCCAGATGTAAACTTCTACGGAAACTTTTTAGATACAAATACGAATACCCCATGCGTTAACTACTCTGAAAATCAGTTTAACTCCATGTGCCTTAAGTCAGGCCATAACACTAACGCTTTCTCAGCGTTGCACCTAAACATTAGAAGTCTCCCGCGAAATTTCGACAATTTTACCCACTATCTATCTACTCTAAATCATGACTTCTCTATTATAGGTTTATCTGAAACATGGCTAACTCAAAGTACTCTTCAACTGTATGATTTCCCAAACTATACCTCAGTACATCGTTGTAGATCGAACAGGGTTGGTGGTGGAGTATCTCTCTTTATACGCGGAAATCTTGAGTTTGTACAAAGGGACGATTTAACTATACATTCGCATGAGGGAAATGTGGAGTCCATTTTCATTGAACTTCCAGTGTCTTCCTCTCCTACTCGTAAGAATATGATATTAGGATGTGTATACCGACCGCCTGACACGGATATTAAGGACTTTACTAGTCATCTTGCGACAACACTGGATACAATAAGTAAGGAAGGTAAAACATGTTTTCTTCTTGGCGATTTCAATATAGACTTACTAAAAAATGAAAGACATACTCTAACGACAGATTTTTTAAATATGTTATTCTCGTGTTGTATGTATCCCACAATCACCAAACCAACAAGAATAACTGACAAATCTGCGACCCTAATCGATAATATATTTACAAACTCCTTATCTGAATCCTATACTTCTGGCACTCTTGTAACAGATATTTCGGACCATTTACCTATATTTTACATAATGAAATGTAAATCCGATGTGAGTAAAACTAACAGTACAAAACGACGTTTGCGCAAATTTACTAGTTCCAATATCACTAAATTCAAAAACCAATTGGCGGATGTAACATGGGACAAATTATACAATTACTCTAACACAAATGATGCCTACAGTCATTTTATTCAAGTCATTACTTCTCTGTTTGAAGAATGTTTCCCGATTGTTACTCACTCCGAACGTAATGTAGAAAAGAACAAACCCTGGTTCACTCCTGCGCTTCATAAATCGTCCATCAAGAAAAACAAGTTATACAAAAAATATGTAAGGAATCCAAATCCAACTTCTTTCCAGACATATAAAACTTACAGAAATAAATTCAACACATTAATTCGCTTATCTAAAAGGAATCACTATCACAAAAAATTCGAGGAGACAACAGATAACATAAGAACCACATGGAAATTGATAAACGAGCTTCTTAATAAAAAAAAGAAATCGAATGTTCTTCCTAGCAAACTCTGTGACGACACATATGAAATATCAAACCCACAAGACATTGTAGATGCCTTCAATAACTTTTTTGTTAATATTGGACCCTCATTAGCTAAAAAGATCGACAAGACTGACTGTTCTCCTCTATCTTTCATTAACAATGTCTACCCATCTTATAGCTTCTTTGAAACACCCACTGCATCCGAAGTCCAGAATATTATTTGTAATCTTAAGAACTCTGCTCCTGGTAATGATGAATTAAGCACCTCCTTAATAAAACAAGTCAGCAGCTCAATACTAGAGCCCCTCACGTATATATCAAAATTATCCTTGGAAACTGGTATGGTCCCAAATGATTTAAAGATAGCCAAAGTCATACCGCTTTTCAAATCGGGAAACACCTGTTTACTGTCAAATTACCGCCCCATATCAGTTTTGCCGGTATTTTCAAAAGTCCTAGAGAAATTAGTATACAAGAGAATTCTACAGCACTTAGAAGATAACAACATTCTCCATGAACACCAATATGGCTTCCGTAAACACCATTCAACATATATGACACTTTTGAAATTAGTAGATAAAATTACCTCGGCCATAGAAAAGAATGAATTCACCATTGGTGTGTTTCTGGACTTGTCGAAAGCATTCGACA
Organism: Branchiostoma floridae; assembly: GCF_000003815.2. Lineage (NCBI taxonomy): Eukaryota > Metazoa > Chordata > Leptocardii > Amphioxiformes > Branchiostomatidae > Branchiostoma > Branchiostoma floridae. The sequence continues at coordinate 2,502,198 of NC_049987.1, read as the reverse complement.
CCGTGAACCATAAAATTCTATTAGAAAAACTTAACTGCTATGGCTTTCAAGGATATGTTTTCACTTGGCTAAAAGACTATTTATCTAACAGAAAACAGTATGTTTCCAATAATACCTACTCCTCAGATACAAGATCAATTTCCTGTGGCGTCCCTCAAGGTTCTATACTTGGTCCTCTATTATTTCTCATATATATCAACGATTTGGCTTATGTATCTGATGAGCTATATGCACTACTATTTGCAGATGATACTAACTTGTTTTCATCACATTCTGACCTTGATATATTAGTCAGTAAAATGAATAGAGAATTAGACAAAGTAAACAAATGGTTCCAAATTAACAAATTATCCTTAAATGTCAAGAAAACAAATTTCATTATTTTTGCAGGGAAGAAAAAATACAATAAGGAAAATGTTAAAATAGCTATTAATAACACACCAATTAATCAAGTTACGCACACGTGTTTCTTAGGTGTCACCATTGATGACAAACTTACCTGGAAAAAACATATTGACCTTATTTGCAAAAAAAATCTATAAAAACATAGGTATTGTCAGAAAAATCGCAACGCTACTATCTTCTAAAACATATATGATATTATACTATAGTTTACTATATCCCTATCTTGCATATTGTAACATCGTATGGGCGAGTACGTACTCCACATCACTTAAACCTCTACTTCTTCTGCAGAAACGCTTCGTCCGAATAGTCTCAAATGTGTCGTATACATTCCCTTCTGCATCTTTGTTTCGTAATTTAAAAGTATTAACTATATATGATATAAACAAACTGCAAAGTTGCCTTTTTGTTCACAAAACAATTAATAGTTCTTGTATACCTAAGCAATTCCAGAACCTTTTCCATCACAATTCAGACCACCATCATTACAATACTAGACAGTCTAACCATTTAAAACAGATACAAGTAAAAACACAACAAAGAAAGTTTTCCATGTTGTTCAAGTGTCCGCAAATCTGGAATAGTTTAAGTGAAACCTTACATCATTGTCATTCACAACCCATATTCAAAAACCTGTTAAAAAAGTCATTATTAGATAATCAAACATTTAATTAATCTCCCATTCATTGTCAGTTGTTACATTTCTTTCAATGTTATATTCTTATTACATCATTTCATTCATTTCGCCGTTATGATATTGCATTAGTTATCAATTATTGAACTATTATGATTTATTTCCATTTTGTTAATTGATATAATTCTTTTGGTTACATTATTGTCTAATGTATAATTTTTACACGTCTATTCAATCTTGTTACTTTGGAGGAAGACTTTGTACAAGCCACGAGGCTTTTTTCTTCTTTTCTGTTTTATGTTAACTTTTTAAAGATTGTGCAAAATAAATAAAGTCAAAAGTCAAAGTCAATCTTCAATGTATCAGGTTACTTTGTATCAACAGTGTTTCCAGCCAGATGATGTACTAGTTCAGTTCAGTTTGTACTAGTATCTGTTGCTGTTAGGTACAATTTGAGTTTGCTTCTTAGTCTTTGTGGTGTTTTGAGAGCTGTGTAGTACTGAGTTTAAAGTTCTGGTACAAGTTCCTTTACCCTGTTTGGCAATCAGAAGAAGATACAACATTCTAAAGTGGAGGAGAAATGTATAGAGCTTGAGTGTAAGAGAAAGCTATGTATATCATCTTCCTGTGTTTCTTGTTGTTTCTTTAGGGATGCCATTTCCGTATTGTATGCAGGTAATTTGTAGTTTGGGGCTAGTCATATTCGCTTGATTTTTGGGCCTGCTTAATCTATAGTACATACAGGGTTAAGTGGTAGAAGCTTTGTTCTGTTTTAAATTTGGTATCGTTTGTTGCATTTTGTCACTGCAAAAATATGATGAAATTGTTTTCCCCCTCTAAGCAACTGCTCATTGATTTTGTGGGATGTTTGCTGGGTGTTTACTCTGACTACAACAGCTTTCTGAACTTTTTAAAGTTGCCAGCAGCTTGCCATCTATGAATGGGATTGACAAGGACATTTTGAATAGTAAATTTTGCTGTTAAATTTGGCTTAGGTGCTTCAAGAAATTTAGGTTTTAGTTGGATGGATTGAATAAAAATATCATACCAACCTGGGGACTAACTGTTGCTGCTGGATGGGGGCTACCACTATTCATGTTGTCTATGGAACTACTGTAAAAACTTAATTGGTCAAATTATGCAAATAACCTTCCAGTGTCAAGTGTTATAGCACTCCAGAAATAAATCTTTAATGAATATCATTGCCACACTAAGGAGATTTAGCAGCTGCATTAGGTCAGTACATTGAAATAGGAAGATATCAGTACTGAATGTATCATATGTGACAGAATAACTACAAGGGCCATCTGAGACAAAAAAGGTAGGAAAAGTCATCTCAACAACTTCAAGGTACTGTGGTTGGTTACATGCTTAAGAAATCCAAAATAAGTGATGTTCATCCATGCCCAAACTTACACATTCCGAAAATGGAATTTCAGACTTTTGCATGGTGCACAACCAACACGGTAAAAATCTCACTTTTCCAACCACGCAACCACGGACAAAAAGGAAAAAAATACACAATAGGTCTACAGACACCCAATACATTTCATGCAGGCCTGAGGTCTACGAACTCTTGTTTGAAAATGTTTTACCATGGTCAGTACTGACCGACGGAGGCCATAAATGATTTGAGTTGGTGGACACTGATGTACTGTAGAGTACTTTGAGTTGCGTCTCTTGTTTCTCAGGTGAGACTACGAGCGTTTTAACGAGCGTTGAGTTTGTGTGTGTCAAGTGTAAGTGTGTACAGTGTGTGTGATGTGTTAGTGTTTGTGTAGTGTGTGTGTGTGCGTGTGTGAGTGGTGTGCGTGCGCGCGTGTATGTATGTGTGTGTGCGTGTGTGTATGTGTGTGTGTGTGTGTGTTTGTGTCCGCGCGTGTGTGTATGTGTGTGTGCTGTCCAGAGTGTTCGCCAAGACAGCTTCAGAGCTGAAAGCTACTATCCCGCTAAAACTCAAATAGCTTTAGGTTATAGCAAGTATTGCTTACCTTGTTCGGCAGTGGTCAAGCAGGCGAAGAACACCACGAGGAGGAACACCTTACACCAGCCATGTAAACCAGCCATGTTATTCCAGCCTGTTTTCCAGCAGAATAACTCGGAAATGCTGAAAAGCGGCGCTCCTACCGTGCACACCTCTCTCCGTAGCGTGCGCCGTTTTAATCTTTATTACCCCTCAACAGAAGGATAGCGCAGTCATGGGGCTTCACTTAAGTCCTGCTTTTGTATCGCTGTTATTATTACAACAATACAATAATACGTAATCATATATACAATAATACCCAATTAAAAAAATTGCCGACAGCGACAGCTTGTTCATACTGACTAGTATTTTTTCCTCTACAAATTTTACTGATATAACCAATTGAATATAACTTACAATATCAAAAATTATCAAAATTGTCGCATAGATAGACATCAATGTGTTCAACAATTTTGTGACATCATCACGGCGTCTGATAGCAATCAAACATCGATGTGTTCAACAATTTTGATAGCAATCAAACATGGACCACAACAAAGACTGTGGGTCTTAGGGAGTCTTAAAGTCGGCTTTACAATTCATGCGGACGCCGGCCGAATTTGTAGATTGGCCAGAGCTTGCCGAATTTCAACATCGCCAGAGTATCGGCTGTATTTTTCGCTGAAAATCTGCCCCCTTTACAAATGGACGGAGCCCGTCCGACGTCCGTCCAAAACAACTGATTATAATTTGTTAATGAGATTGTACTATGTCTTGAACATGGACGAAATCAGAACTGACTAACCTTGTAAAAAGCCAATATTTGTGTAAAATTTAATTTCTGAGTTGCGAGATATATGTAGGACATGAGTGGAGTGGACGGTCGCACTGAAAACAATAAGATCAACATAAATGTTGTGATACACCAATCCAAAAACTACCACAGGAGCCACAAAGTGAACAGACCAGTCTATTCACCATAATACAATAATTAGTACACAGCTGAAATCGGGCGAAACTCGGGCGAACTTCGAGCGAAGGCCGGCAAATGCCGTCCGAGTTTCAGACTGGAAGCCTGTAGACATGAAGAATATATAATCTCACACATCAAAACCTATGGCAAAAAATGAATAGGAAGTACTGTCTTAAGCTTGGTGTCCAATTGCCTTATATTATAAACGGTACGCAGCTTTTTTTAGAAAAGTTCATACAGTAGTCTTTATTCAGTATCTTATATTTCGGAACAAACTATCTACTAAAGATGAAAGCCCAAAGCAAAGGGACTTGTTCAACACAGGTGTCAAATTTATTAAGTGATAGTTAAATTCTGCCGGAGCCCTCCCAAGCTCCCAGCGACACCAGCACAACAATCGCCCAAAGCACGCCAAACTAGTTAAAAGTCGGACGGAATATCGTCCGGTTATTGCAGGAAGCCCGAGCGAGTCTGGCGCGAGGCCGAAGAGTTCGGGCAAACTCCGACCGAAAAAAAAAGAGTCAAAAACCGTCGGGTTGCCGCCCGAGTATTGACCAAGTCTTGGCCATTGCTCGGACAAGCTCCGGTCGAGCTACAGGCAACTCATTGACGAGCTCTCCGAGCTCAACACTCGCCGCCGAGGCCTCGCTGAAATTAAGCGCAGCCGCAAGTGCCCCGCAAACGCCGGCCGAGCTGCTAAAAATCGGTCGAGGCCCGTATAATCGGCAAAACGCCGGACATACTCCGGCCGAAATTGTCCATTTGGAGCTCGCCAACAACTCGGCCGAGCTGAATTCTTGATTTGTAAAGGGGGCTGAAGGAGAAAGGATTAAATTTAAAATATTCATGACAGCGGATACCGAGGACAATTCTGGGTGGTACTTTTAGTGACTCCCGCTAATTTGCTGTACACATGGCATGATGTCACATGTCACATATTTAAGTGGGTACTTTGTAAACTGTCAAAAGAATGATGTTTAGAAGTGCATTTTTGCATTTTGCGACTTGCAGTCGCAAAATGCCTTCTGGCCAGTGTAGTCGCCGTTGTAATGTTGTGATGTTGAGATGAACGGACCTGTTCAATCCATGCCAAACATTTGTATACCTGTTAAAACAGGCATTTCTTCAACATGTTCGCACTAGCGCAGTGGTAAAGTTTACCCATTCTAAATCAATGCACCCGGTTCGAATCCGGGAAGGTAGATTTTTTTCAACTTTTTTTTTCTTTCTTACATCCATTAAAATACTAATTTTTACATCCATTTGGCCACACCAATTTATTTCTTTGGTTAACGGATTCGCCGCTTCGTATTTTTGCCGAATAGAAATAAAAATTTAAAAAAAAAATTAAAAATGCCCCGCAACAGAGCTCACTCAAAAACAGGCAATGTGTAGTGAAATTTGCTGCAGTTCACGCAAATTTTAACAGGTGGCGTCTAGATCTGTTGCAGTTCAGGCACATATGTGAATCTCTCCATGCGCCAATATCAGGTTTAGTTACTCTGTTCTATTTATATGACATTCTAATAACTAGAAAAAAACGTTCACACACGCAAACATTGGCAAAATGCCAGCTTTTTTAAAAGCACTTGTTTTATTAGACCGTATTGGTGATCTCTTTAGATGCATTTTATCAGAGTGTTGTAAGTATGTAACCTGGTGAATTCATGGTAGTGAACGTTATATGGACCTTCTATGACTATTTTTGACAGAGTTATGTTGAAAAAAGGGCGTCAGCTTGTAATGGGTGTCTATCAGGACCCATCTGTAACAGGCGCAGCCAATTATGAATCACACGCGCAGATAATCTGCCCAGCACACGCACACACATATCTTATTCTAAAGGAAATCTGCCAGCTCTGCTCTAGATGCAAAATTACTAAAGATTTCTAGAAATTTAAAGGAAATTTTTACAAAAGCGATCATGTGAATTTTTTATTGGAGAGCTGTCATTTATGGGCTTCTTGCCCCAAATTTCACATCCATATAAGAATCCGCTTTAAATTTATACAGAAATATTCTTAGCAAGAATTTTGGCAAGACAGATGAGTAAATGAGAGATTTTAATCCGTACGTAGCTTTCGGACTTTGAATGAAAGTTGTTTTTTGGCCAGGGAAAAGGTGCCTGACGATGTAATAGTAAGGCGTAGGTTACAGTAGGAAGGTACTATACGCCAAACCGCGTCGCCCTCCCCCTGTGTCGTAGTCATGTACGTTACAGTAAACTTTGGCAAAATGCCAGCTTTTTTAAGACCACTTATTTTAAGTAAACTAGGAGTTAGAATGAAGAAATCATTGCTGTTGCCGGTAATTTGCTTCATATCCAGTCGTAAAGACTGACGACAGCATTTTTCACGTTTCAATGGAAACGAGCTTTGTACAAAGGAAACAGAGTAGGGGTGGGTGTTGTTCGTCCATCGGGAGTAGATAAGGACCTTGACTGGTGTAGGGGTGGGTACCAGTATAGAAACTTCTGGTCCGGGTCCGGTTCAGGTCCAGAGGATCAGGTCCAGGTCCAGACCTAAACCTTGACCTGATTTTAAAATTTAGGTGAGAACTTGTGAATGGACGATACTGAAAACAATGGTCCATTCCGCTACCAAGAAATATGTTTTGTGGATTATTTGACTACCACCGGCGTTTTAAAACCCTACAAGGCTTACTGCCCGTACTGCCGACTGTAAAAGTCGGTAGAAATGACTACAGACTCTACTTTACTCCACTCTTGTCAATGTTATTGTACCGGTGTGACAGCGATCTCGCCCCCCCGTGATCTCGCCCCCCCGGGGGCGAAATCACTAGCGATCTCGCCCTCCCCGGCTAGTGATCTTGCCCCCCTACCTCGCCCCCCTTTAGCGATTTCGCCCCCCCCCTAAAAAAACGGGTTTACATGACATTTTAGAAGTTGGTTGGTATAAATCACAAAATTCAGTTTCAGAATGATATAAGTACATGCGTTTGACACATAACTCCATTCATAGTATCAATATTAACGTAATTACATGGTAATAACATAGTTGAACTTGTTTAAGACAAGGAGGGTTGGGTCCCTTGTATTCCAATTATTGCATATACCTGAGTCTTGACATAAGATGTATTTCATTGTATTCACCTGTCCTCAAGCAACCTATATATATCTCCAATATGAAGTCTCTACCATGAAGTGACCACAAAAGAACTATGTAATGTCTTTATTAATTATGCAAATATTAGGTATTAATTAGAATAACGCACATTTTGGTATATGCACCTGGCCAAGGGATATCTTCACCTCCAACATGACTGTTTTTTCTAGTATTTAGGAACTGATGCATTTACCCGTATTTCTTAAGACTGGTACTTAACCACTGTTTAGTGTTTATAATGAGAAACTATTATTTACATACGTGTGTTTTTGTTAGTGCTTTGGAAATGTTTCCAGCACAAGAAAGAAAACACTGTGACAAATTGAAAACATATAGCTGACGTATTCCGTACCATAGACGGTGTTGATTTATACGTTCGCAGTAGCACTGTTTTTATGCCACTTCAGCTGCAAAAATTGTTTTTTTCATTTCAATGTCATGTTTGCCCCGAACAATATAGTATTGACTTTCGAGGTATGACTTCTTACGGTACGGTAATAAGGTGCCATATAGGTCCCAGGTAACCCCCCATATACGTTCCTCCCCAGGTGCAGTATAGTCCCAGGTAGGGTCCCTGTAATATGTAGTACCCAGCTGTTCTTGGGGGGGGGGGGGGGGGGCGAAAACGCTAGTGATCTGTCACACCGGTACCCACCCCTAATACAGAGTGATATACTTCAGCAGACAGCAGGTAGGCGGAGTTGTCAGCATTTATTTCAACATAAATCTACTATTAAAAGAAAAACTGCATCTAAATGTTTAACAGTTAAAAGTTATCACAGGAACATGCGGTGCCGGACCAACTGTAACCCGCCGGGTTATCATTTCAAACTCAAAGGGAACTTTTTTAACCTGGTAGTCCAGTAGCCTCTTTGATTGTCATGACATTGATAACTGTCGGGATTTGATTATTGCTTATTCCTGATCATTGTGACAACAACGTACCCTGGCCCGTTATTTGCGCCACTCTGTCCGCGGGCATCTCTGCCTGAGTTGAAGGAGCCCCCCCCCCCTCCGCAGTGCCCCTTACCATTGCCCCCTTCCCCCACCGGAGTATCATCCCCCTCTCCCCACCTTCTTTGTGTACGCCTCTATAATTACTCGCTATCCCAACAGCAATGTGTGTGTGTGCGTGTCCGTGTGTTTGCGTGTGTCTCTGTGTGTGAGTGTGTGCATGTGTGTCCGTGTGTTTATGTGTGTCTGTCTGTGCGTGTGTGTGTGTTTGTGTGAGTGTTTGTATGTGTGTGTGTGTGTGTGTGTATGTGTGTGTGTATGTCTGTGTGTGTTTGTATGTGAGTGTGTTTGTGTCAGTGTGTGTGTGTGTGTGTGTTTGTGTGTCCCTGTCTTTGTGTGTTTGTGTGTCTGTGTGTGTCAGTGTGTGTGTGTGTTGTGCGTGTGTGGTGCGTGTATGCGTGTGGCTGTGTGTGTGTTTGTGTCAGTGTGTATTTGTGTGTGTGTATGTGTGTGTGTGTGTGTGTGTGTGTGTGTGTGTGTGTGTGTGTGTATGTGTTTGAGGATGTGATCTTCAGCACCTCAACTGGGGTCAACCCTGCATAGATCATATCATTAATCGAGGGACCAAATATGACTTTCTCAAGTCCATGACCTTTGAATTTCAGGAGCTGTGCTGTGTTCCGATAGTATATGGATTTTATAAGCAACAGTCTAAGGACTGGAAATGTTATGATGAAGAATTCATGATCTGTTGTATGATTAATGTGCATGTATCAGGGATATAGTACCTGTGCTTTTATATGGAGTCAGTGCAGGGAAAAGTTTAAGCATTGGAGATATTGTAGTAGACATTAGTCTCCAAGCAGACCAAATGGTGCCTTAGAGATAGTATCAAAGCTGGCAAAGGAGTATAGCCGGCCAAAGGGATACATTACTTTATACTTTATTTATTTAACCAGGAGTAATACAGCTCAGGTCAAACCTTACTTTCAGGAATGTGTCAAACATGCACAATATTGCTTGTAATGACACAAGACTGGCAAATAATTAATTCAGAAAGAACTAGGAAAATCAAGAAGTTTCATGACTATATTCTGTCATTTCACTGGATCTCTGTAAAGCCAAGCGAAAGTTTCTAAACATTCGTACCACAGACTTTTGGGCACAAATCTTATGCACTCAGAACTCTTCAGAGTTTTCCTATTCACAATCCAATTGATAACCCAATGCAGAACACCACATTCCCTCGAAACACTGGTGTGAGACTCCCTGGCAGACACACCAGTGTGATACCCACGAGCAGCTCTCCTGGGAGATTCTTGCCCAGGTCCAGATCTCTTTTGGTCACCACCAAAAGATTAACTGGTAGGTACAAAGGATGCTCAGCAATCCTTGGTAATGCACACCATGCATGTGGCTCAAGCAATACTAATAAGACGAACTCCCCCTTTTCTCTCTCATGGCAATGCACACACACACACACACACAATCCAAATCTGATCGTTTTCCTAGCTTCCACCAGGCTACTCCTTTCATTGGTCACAAAGCAGATATTGTACAAATAGAGGGAATAGTAACTTTCTTTTTTCTCTGAATAAAGAATGATTTCTACCACTACTTTGTAGCCTGAGTACCATCCTCCATAGTTAGTGACCGCTGGCTCAGTACTTTCGCTTGTTAGCAAAAGGATGGTACTCAGGCTAACTACTTAGGGGAGTCGAACCAACGGCCAATGTACTAATTCCTATGGCCCGCCGACTCCCCTAGCGCACTATCCCCTCTATTTGTCCAATGTCTACTATATGACTAACGATAGGTGGAGCCTGGTACAGGCTAACCATGGTTCGAAATACTTTTTTCTGCATACCTGCACTGGTGCAGGTAACATTGAAAATTACCTGCACAAGACAAGTTTTACCTGTACATTAACCAGTGCAGGCTAGGTGCAGGTAGACATCAGAAATACCTGCTGATAACGGTCAGTCAACCAGTTCTTTATCCACTGAAGTGTTTTACCTCTTATACCATAATAATCAAGCTTCTTAAGTACCCGCATGTGAGGAACACTATCAAAAGCTTTTGCAAAATCAAGTATGGCCATATCAATTTGTGTACCTTTGACAAACCAGGAAAAAAGTCAGTGAAGGGTAGTAATGAGTTGAGACTCACAGAAATGGTTGGTCCTGAACCCATGTTGTGTTGGCAATAAGATGTTCCTCTAAGTGCTTCTTGGTAGCTGAATACATTATATGCTCTAGAAGTTTGCAACAAACACTGGTTAAGGAAACAGGCCTGTAGTTCGAAGGGTTGCTCCTATCCCCTTTTTTGAAAATCTCCCCACCTAGCTCTTATAATCTTCTGCCACTCGCATCGCTTCAGCTAGGCTTAAACCAGTCCACTCTCTTATGTGTCCTCCCATCTTTTCCTCTGTCACCTTTATGGAGCTCAGGCATTATAATTTCCTGCCAACATGAAGGGTTATGCAACTCAGGCACACTAAGGCTCCTGGAGGAGACAGCCCTTCTCAGCTTATAATTATTCATCCGGAGATGACGTCAACCCATGTAATTCTGTAAAACATAGCAGCCCTCTAGGCTGAATTGTGTAATACATTACAAGTATTGTGTAATACACGCGCACACACATGCGAACAAACACACGCACGCACGCACACACATACACACACGCCCACGTGCACGCACACGCACACACGCGTACATATGCACGCACATACACGCGCGCGCGCATACACGCACATACACACACAGACAACAACAGTAACCCATGAAACGCAGTAATAACAGACACCCAGTTTGTGCGTTATGTTTTAATATAAAACTCACGCTTTTTAACATTTCAGTTCCTTGCTAACATGCATGCATGATAATCAGATAAACCCTGCAGGCACATACAGTGTACCGTGTGCTCGTTGTTGTTCAACACAGTTTTGCCAGCTTATCATGTATGGGATCTAGGGTGTCTGTGACTTACAATATTGCTGCTGCAACAGCTATGAAGTGACATTCTATAATATCACTTACACTATATCTGAATATAATAGTAACACATGCTCTGGTAATAATTACACACAATCTAACAGAAATTCCTAATGATGCATAAGTCGACAGATATGAAGAAACAGAAGTTTACATGTAACAGCTGGATGTTTTCTTTGTCAGCAGGCCAAGCCGTATGTAATAGCCACCGGCTGGTTAGGCAGCCCTGACTGTACATGTATTCCTTCCAAGATGAACCAGTACATAGAATGTAAGTGAAGCTGTAACAGTTTGGCTCCAGGGTTGTGTTTGGGTGTGTTTACACAACGGATCGATACTTACAATAGAAATCTATTTGTGAATTGACAGAAGATATGAATGGAACAAGAGTATCCAGATGGAATACCCAGCATTGTAGCAAGTATTTATAAGAAGGTCACTCTTTTTTTTTGGTTCTTAGGCCACAGCAAGTAAATTTTATGGATGACATCAGCGCGCGCATTAATTTTTGCCTGATTTCAGAAGAAAAAAAATTTCTTCTGCAGGGATGGTCAACATGACGATAAAGTACCAAAATGAGCATATATGTTGTGTTGTAGCCTAATAATTGTACTTGTAGAAGTGACACTTGTGAGGTACCCAGGACTGTAGTTGTAGAAAACAAACTTACTGGAGAGTTGTAAAAGTGACACCAATATGGAAGCCATGAGTGTGGTTACCAACTTTGTTGGTGATGCCAGTCTACCACACTAGTGTCACTTTTAGCACACCAGTACATGTCTTGAATACAGGAATGAATGCCTTGTTGGCTCTTGTACCATGTTTTGTCCCTTTAATTGTTGTTACAACATTCATGTTTTGTCCCTTTAATTGTTGTTACAACATTCATCACAACTTCATGGTGCCTATTTTTGAAAATGTAGCCATCTTGTTTTTTTTCACCCATCTTGTTTTTTTCCGCCCTATCGCATTATTTTTGCAGTCTGCAGAGGATGTCATCCATAACATTTACTTGCTGTGGCCTTATCTATGTTTGGGGTCTTCCCGAGGACACACTGAAACGCCTTAAGGCTGCATGCTCTTCATGTGTAGATAATAATAGGTATAAATAAGTTAAAAATTAAAGGTACTCAAAAGTAGAAATTTTGTTTTTGCGGTAAGACCAAAAAAGCAAAGTCTTTAATGTACTGTAAATGCCTTTAAGTTCGTGGGGATTTAATTTCGCGGTAGCGGGAAAATGGACTTTTCGCGGTGGTTTTAACTTCGCGGTAGCACCATGCACTGTAGTCTTTTACTGCCAAGGAAAAATGTTCGCGGTGGTTTTAAATTCGCAGGTGAATTCGAAGTGGACACCGCGAAAACCACGAACATTAAACCACCGCGAACATTTCTGAATTTACAGTAAACAGTTATTGACATTGGGATGCACATTTTAGCACATCATTCCAAATTTATGGCACATATAAATGCCACACATAAGATTCACACTGTGGTTCCCCCATTTTTTGCTGTTACCAATAAATAAACTCTGGCAGAATGTTATCACACTGTAAGCTTTTCGATGACTTTGTATGATCTGTTGTTCTCACATTTTTACCTGTTGTTATCCAATCCATTTGAGACACACATACCATTTAAAGAAATGGTCATAAAATTTACTTCAAGCATTTTCTGAATCTTCTTAATCTTACATTGAGTACCTTTTAAGAAAATACAACATATTGTCTAAGTGATACTCCCTATAGGCTTTGCACACATTCACATCATTGCTCATCTTCAACACTGATCCTTTGTTAACAATTGGGCAGTTCTGGCTGTGCATAGGTGATCATTCAAAGCTAAAATAAATGTACAGCAATAAAGTTCGGCTGTGATTGTAACAAGATGGGCTGATAGCCGTCAAAGGTATGTTGTTTACCTTTAAAACTGTCACTGTTAGAAGAAAATTTGGAGTAACAGTTTAATTAAGACGGTTTTTGGTCTGTTATAAGAAGATGTTACAAGTTTTGTACTAATTCCAAATACGTCTGCTCTGCAAGCTTTCATGCAAATGTAATTATATCTCTGAGACTTACCACATTTGTGGAAGGGTTGAACAACAGGTTATTATCACCTTTTTCGACATGCCTACTCTAGAGACTGGACTGTAAGTCTTCATTCACTCAC